>NC_133340.1:25212692-25475192 GCF_030506205.2 Paramisgurnus dabryanus | reverse complement strand
ATTCACTGGGGCAGTCTCTTTAAAATGATCCTTATATGTACCATTAGGTAGAGAAATGTATACATATGGTACCAATATGTACCTTTGAGATACTAATATGGGGTGGTGATAGCGCAGTGGATAAGACACACGCCTTTGGTGTGAGAGACCCGGGTTTGAATCCACTGTGAAACACCATTGTGTCCCTGAGCAAGACACTTTACCCATAGTTGCTCCAGAGGCGTGCAACCGCTGACATATATAGCGCTTGTAAGTTGCTTTGGATAAAAGGGTCAGCTAATGAATAAGTAATATGTACCTTTAAGGTGTTACTATGAACTTTATAGGTGCAAAGCTGTTCTTTTTAAAGGGATACTGCCCCAGTGACAGTTGTGGTACATATTTTGACAATTAACAGTATACAGTTATTTCAACAATATCTGTAGTAAATATATTTCGGTGGATGTCATATCTTAAGTGTTTCTCTTGAGGCCTCTCTGATGTCACAGGTGTTAACAGTAAGAGTTAATTGAAGAGTGAATGTTATGCAGAAGGGGATTTCCACACCTCAGGCTGTGCTGCTGTTCTTTGCGGCTATGAACTTACATATAACTCATTCACTCACGCAATCTCTGTATTATAGTAACCACACACCACACACACACACAATTTATTAGCTTATATCATTCACAGATTTCAACAGTTGTGCTGTATTTACATTTAGCAGAGACTTGTATCCAAAGCAACTTACAATGCATTACAAAGTAGACCTTTTTATCAGTATGTGTGTTCAGAAAATAATCAGAAAATGACTAAGTTGAACTTTTTTTTTATTTCAATTTTTCATGAACAAGATTAGAAGCTTGTTGTGTGTGAGAGAGATTTAGCTGTTTCTAAAGATCAGAAATTGAGACATTTCTTCTAAAAACTATTGAAACGGCTATATTAGGCAGCGTCTAAAATTATTCTGTCGCTTGAAAATGTGACCCTTTTCAGTTAAATGCCCATCAGATCTGCTGGGCATGCATTCATACCTTTTAATGTTTTAAATCCAGAGGAGGAGTTTGATCTCTCCGCAGATCCTACGATGTCACAAATACGCAAAAAATGACAACGGCTTCAAAGGTATTCAGTGGCATGTTTTTTTTAAAGAATAATGAAATATTCATTTTTGAAAGTGAGATAAAAATACAAATGAAATCAGTACAGAAAGAGGAAAGAAAGCTGTGACAGGACTGTCAAAATTGAGCCAAATATAAAAATAACCGTTATGCATTTTGTTGTTCATAGATTTTTCATATTGCTATGAATATTGCTATGAGTATTTCTTTAATGTTTGCTATTATGTTGCCATTATGGAGACCGTAGTATAGTTTCTTTTTTACGTGTATTCAACGTATGCACATGGTTGAACTCATAGCCTTCCAAAGCATAGTTGTACATGTACACAGACGTTCGACGCATGCACATTGTCATTCAATGCATCTACATACATACTACATTCTTCTGTACGTGCATGTGTGACCTACTGGTAAAAAGTATGCATGGTTTCAAATAGCTGGCGATGCGCGTAAAAAATAAACTATTCTTAGGCATTTTAGAAAAAACTCTTTTGAGAATCTTTAAATATATCTTTTTATGGCAAATATCATTAGGATATTAAGTAAAGATCATGTTCCATGAAGATATTTTGTACATTTCCTACCTTAAATACGTATATTAAAAATATTTAGTAATATGTGTTGCTAAGAACTATCATACACCCGGCACAATGCGGCGCAATTCAGAGCAATGCGTCTGCACAATGTCTTTTGATCCCGGTGCAATTGTCATTTTCACGTCTAGCGCCCATGGGCGTTCTGTTGGCACGTTGCTATTTTAAGGCAACGGAAATAGACTACGCCATCAACCAACTAAAACCTGGTCTAAAGTCAATGGCGCAATATTGTTTTTGTTATTTAATGAGCGTGTTAGTAATATACGCCTATAAACGGGACAACAACGTGGGTTTGCTTATAACACACATGCATGCGCAGCACACAAAAAAATTTTAATGTGAAAAATTAAAGGATTAAAATGTAAAAATTATTATTGAGTCTTTTGGACATAAATGAGGACCTTATGACATTATGAGAAGTTAGAAGGCGTAAAGAGCTGCTTCGCCTGTGAGTAATTTAATGTTTTGCTTTAAACAAATGCAAATATTGCATCTATTTTTAAATGGGTTTTTTATGTTTTGTTACACCATGGATTTATTGTATATTATGACTTTGTACCTGTGGATATGGTGAGATGAGAACCTTTTTTATGTAATGCTTTTCAAAACACTCATGGCGCTGTCCGAGTGCTGAAAGGTTTCGGCTCTCCACACGTTTGTAGATCTCCTGTTTGTTACAAATTTAAGTATTTTTAAAGTACAAACCTTTTCTTGTATATTTGTAAATTATTAAATAAAAAAAATACAAATGAAAACAACATCAATCTTTTTTTAGATTGTGGGGGTTTTCTTCCTCGCTTAGTATTTCAGTTTTCAAATTCCGCCATCTAAATAAGTAATCAGCATGACATGAGTGCAACTGGATTTTAAAGGGGATGAGAGCTGAGACTCCTATTGTTTATTGCACGTTGCGCCCAAAACACACACATCACTTATTACGAGAATATGAACAACCCTTTTAGACTGTGTGCTTGGCGCACAAACCATTTTCTTCATCGTTAAATTGGCAAAAGTGGATTCGGACACACCCGTTTAGACTGTGCACTAAGATCATTAAAATAGGGCCCTAAAGGTGATTTTTTTCAATGTTTAGATTTTTTTCCCCCTCAGATTTTAAATTTTCAAGTAGTTGTATCTCAGCAAAATATTGTCCTATCCTTATTTTTTCGGCTTCTAGATTTTTTTTATTGACCCTTATGACTGGTTTTGTGGTCCAGGATCACATATGTTTAAACTTTGCACACCTAAAATTATAAGCGAAGATATGCTCATATACCACGTCCGCTTTTGCTTTTAGTCACACACACACATATACACATTTTTCTGGCATCATTAAGCCTGTGCTCAGAATGTCTGCAGAACTTCGCAGCCACTTTGATTTGTCTGATTCACTCAAGATGATAGTGAAGACACTTTCTTCTCCTCCAATTAAAACTTTCTTGGAATCCGTAGTTCATTATGGCACAGCAATCTTTCGATTAACTGCTAGCAGACGTGCCTTCTTATTTTGAGCCCTCCAAGCCTCTGTGAAGAATTAGCTCCTACAAAATAAGGATAAATTAAAATGCCGGTATTTTCAACTGGTAGCCATCGCTGCATTCATAATCGAATCAAAATAAATTACTTAATGCATTTTATTGCTTTCTTGAACGTGATAATCTGCTGTCAAGTGAGGCTGATTCTCCTCGCCAAATTTGACAGCTAATTTTAAATGAATTTTCAAGCGCTTCCCAAGGATAAAACCCCCTTGACAATAGCATGCGCCTCTTCTTTTTCAGCCTTAACGAACCTTTTAATCTGGCTCTCGTGTGAGGACTCAGAAACTAAGCCCAGCAGAAGGATGAGATCTGCTGTGGATTTGACAGGCAGCCTCAAATAACAAGACCATCAGTGGACTACAGTAGATGACATTGGCACTTGAACCCTTTCTCACGCAGGGTCCAAATTCTCCTTCCAAAATCCATACATTAAGCAGCCTTTGGGCTTGAAAGGGTCCCGGCAGATTGCTTCTGCTATCAACACCCTTTTACTGAAAATTGGGATCTCCCGTCATTTTTTTCTCCTGGCAGTTTCTCTGGAAATTCCAGTTGTTAGAGATTGTACTTCGGCAGGGGTTTGCGCAAACTCTCGCTTTGATTGTTTCAGTGGTATTGGACTTTACACAGATAAGCTATGTGTTGTCAGCACAGGCCAAGGCTAATCCATAACCCCAGTGAGCTGATCGCATTCTTGAGAAGAAAGCCACGCCTCGGGACCCCCCTGAAAACAAGGGGAGTTTCCCACTATAGCGCCGTATGCATCATCTACCACCAAGGCTGTCTGGCGAACGTTTCAGCTTTTTCTTCTCTGTCGATATCTTTTTGTTTTTATTTCTGTATGTTTTCCTCTGCTATCCATCTCTTGCAACACCAACAGTCACATCTCAAAAATAGAGCTCTCACATTAAAAATGTGGCTCCTTAAAGGTGCATTGTGTAATTTTTAGAAGGATCTCTTGACAGAAATGCAATATAATATACGTAACTATATTATCAGTGGTGTATGAATGACCTTACATAATGAACTGTATTGTTTTTATTACCTTAGAATGAGGCGTTTAAATCTGCATACACTGCAGGTCCCCCCAGAACCCTGGTCCTGGAGGACCACTGTCCTGCAGAGTTAAGTTCCAACCTTAATTAAACACACCTGAAAATCTAATTTAAGTCTTCAGGATTACTTGAAGAGTAAAAAAGGTGTGTTTGGTTAGGGCTGGAACTAAACTCTGCAGGACAGTGGTCCTCCATGACCCAGGGTTTCCCACTCCCACCTTACATGGAAGTCGCCATTTTGCACCGCCATGTTTCTACATGTTTCTATGTAGCTTCTCTATGCATTTCAAAGAGGAGGGTGCTGTGGACTGAGCCATTGGTTGCAATTCACGATCTCACTGCTAGATGCCACAAATCTACACGGTGGACCTTTAAGGCCGGTGACACACTGGATGCGCCACGCTTCAATATTATTATTGAATGATTGATTCAATTTGTTAAACACATGGAGAAACTTTAAAAAAAATCATTATGAACTGAATATTCATGACGCTGTTATAAAACTATATGACTATTAACACATGAGTATTAACACTTAATGACATTTTAATGACAAATTATATTTGTACCACTGTAGTTGAGGTCAAGAAAAATATTCATGACGCTGTTATAAAACTATATGACAGAATATTAACACGTAATGACATTTTAATGACAAATTATATTTGTTCCACGGTAGTTGAGGTCAAGAAAAATATTCATGACGCTGTTATAAAACTATATTACAGAGTACAGGGCCGTGCAGAGACAATTGGAGAGGCAGGTGCTCAAAAAGTAAAAAGGGCACTTTGCTCGCTGACACGCAAGCACACAACTGAAACAAATAATAAAGTAATACAGAATAGAAAGATGATTTTAAGTCTAACGTTTTCCTTTATTTTCCTTGCAAATAGAGTGAGAGAGAAAAATCTATATAGACTGAGTTTTATATCTATATATTTATGCATTTGGCAGCCACTTTTATCCAAAACGACTTACAGTGCATTTCATTTTGTGTTTATGTGTGTCTGTGTCAACAGTATATGCAGTTTTGAAATTCTATGATATTATTGCATTGTGACATTAAGATATTATTACGTTTACAGGCTTGTGTTTTTGTTGTCATATTTAAAATATAATTCTATTCTATTCTAATCCTGTTCGAAATTTGTATACAAAGAGAGTAGCCTATAGTTTTGAATCGTGTTTGTGTTGTGTTTTTGCACACTTTGATGCCTTGATGACACGGCAATAAAATAATAACATTCATCTCTCCTTTCATTCATTTTATGAAGCCTCTAGTACTTTCTTTATTTTCAGGTAAACTAAAACTGGTTGCAAAGCTGGAGAGTTTTTGACTGAGTTAATAATTTAGCACGAGTATGGCTATATTACCCAACATCAGCTCACATTGTCTTTTATCAAAGGCGAGTCCAGGAATCGTAAATTCAATATGATACAAAAATTAAACGAGTTTTTTTTTACCGTATTCATCGGATCTTGCTCCTCCAACAAACTCCGCGTGACAGGTGGATGACATTAGAACAGCGCGAGAGCGATTTGAAATCAAACTCCTCCGTATGATTTCCCGAATATTTCTCGCGGTACTTTGATGTCATATGCGTTTCAGTTCTTGCATTGCTGCGTGAAGTTGAGCACACCTAAAAATTCGAGACAGCTACCTGTATGAACTTCCGGCAGAGAACGTCCCTGCCTTTGCCTCATCCATTGTTTTTATATGGGAAGAATGTTTTATTTTCAGCGTGAGAAATGCAAGGTGTGGCGTCACTGGCGTGTAAACTGGCTGAAATGCGTGTGTCTCCCGCCGAATGCGTTAGACTTGAGAGCCCTGTTTGCATCTTACGTTGTAGAGATGTTAATACACACAGACAGCAATAAACAAAAGCTGTGCATGCTCTCCTCACGTTGTTCTTGTAAAATAATAATAATATAACAAGCATATCACTTCGGTTCAATGCCGGCTCGAGGGGGATCCTCCCTGTACTGCGCACCGTGTCGTGCACGTGTGGGCGCTGCCTGCTAGTAGCGCTGTGAGCTAGCTAGTGATGATCGTCCCTAAAGAGATTGTCCAATGAAAGGTCAATACGTCATCATGTGACTAATTTTATTTGCGTCTAAATTATTTTTTATTAATTTTACTAATAGTTAGATTGGGCAGGCCTTCACAAAAGGGCATTTAATTACAAAAAAATGCCTTGACAAAAAGGGCACTTTGGTCATCCAGGGGTAAAGGGGCAGGTGCTTGGGCACCCACCGCCCCCCCCCTCTGCACGTGCCTGACAGAGAATTAACACTTAATGACATTTTAATGACAAATTATATTTGTACCACTGTAGTTGAGGTCAAGAAAAATATTCATGACGCTGTTATAAAACTATTTGACAGAATATTAACAATTAATGACATCTTAATGAAAAATAAAAATTTTATCTCTGGTGAAAGTGGTCAGTTATGTTGTCTTGGTAATGTCCAGTTGTCATAACAGATTATGATGTATTGGTTAATGTCAAGTTGTTATAATAAAAACATCTCTTACAATGTCATCTTTGCATTAAAAAAATGACATAATTGAACGAATGACACTTAATGACAGTTGTCATAAACGTGCATAAACATCGTGTCATGATTATGAAGGTGTCATGTCAGTCTTATGAACACCCCTTCAAGTAAAGTGTTACCGAAACTTTTTAGGAACAGTTTAGGAAGAGTTTTAGGAACAGGTTTCAAAGTGCACATTTTTAAAAAATAACACTGTTTTTGTTTCCATTTACTTGACTTGACCATAGCAAAAGTGGCAGCCTACAGGACTATGTTAGTACTACTCAGGATATTGAGGTCATTAACGCTTTGTGAGTGTTTTCCGTGACACTGACACGTTTATCCGCCTTTTTGCGTGAACATGTCACGTATTTCTGTTTACGTGTCACTGTCACGTATTTGTTACTCAACTGCTTTGTCCTATTTTCAAACCATTGACGCTTCGGTTTAGGGTTAGATTGCACACGAGGGTCTGCATACAAAATGCGTCATCAGAATAGTATGCGTGTACTGTACGTGCACAGTCAGATTTTTGTAACTGCAAGCATATTATACGCGTTGCTCACGTACGTGCGTACAGGACAATGTTATATGTACCCCAGGAGATGCATTGCATTTTCTCGCAGTGCGCACCCGTCGAACATCTGTGTACACATACAGTATGAGTCAAACTATGCTTTTCAAGGCTGTGCTTTCGACCGTGCGCGTACGTTTGCGTACACATAAATAAACAAACTATACTCCAGGCTTTATACTTCACGAGCCTGTAACACCTCATAGAGAGCTGTGGGAACTGCGGCCCATGCTGGGTAGACTCATGTAAAGCTTCACTGATAGTGTGCCAGATTGATGCTGAGCAGTCTCATAAAAAGGTGCTCACAGCAGGACCGCAAGTGTGTCTGCGTGGCCCAGCAATCTCACGATGCTAATCCCCCCTCATTAAAGCGAAGACACAAAGTGACACGAAATGACATGAGGTCCTGACGTCAACCTTTGGTGTGGAGGTGGGGGAACAGGGGAGCGCTGGAGAACCGGTTAGAGCAGGAAAAGATTGATCGGAGAGGAAAATAAATGTCCTGCTGTGTGTGTTGAAGAACTGAAATAAGTGGACAAATCCATAAACGGGACAAGTTTATTGATCATAGGAGTCTAATGGAGAATATGTATATACTGTACATATATGGATTAATCTATGCATTAAATAGTTTCGTCTTGGAATAATATGAAGAAATGAATGTTTGATTTCATATTGAAATTTGTGAAATTATGAGCCAGCAAATAATGAGGTAGATGGCAGTCCTGTATTTCTATCTGTCTCTCTCTGTCTCACATCTCCCCCGGGCTCCTGGGATGCAAATCCGAGTTGGCACGTCTTTCACTTTTACCATAGCTGTTCACCTCCTCCCCTCTCCGCTGCACCAAGCCTTTGATCTGAGTTCAATGCCCAAACAACCCACGGGGGTCAACCTCACTCACCCCTTTCGCAGGCTGGCACGCTCCTCCCTGTTGGCACTGCCGTGCCGTGGCTGCCAAAGGTACCTAGTGAGATGCACAGGAAACAAAGATGATCAGCGGTGCCTTGGCATTGTGGGAACACAGCGAGGTAATTAACCCGAAGCTGTTGGTGTCCTTTAAAAGTACAAAGTGTGCTTTTTAGTGACAGTGTTTTGCTTCTAGCAGCATCCTCTTTATCTCCTAAAGAGAAATCAACCCAGCAATAGGAATAGTTCACCCAATTAGGAAAATTCTCACCCATATATCATCCCAGATGTGCATGACTTCCTTTATTCAGTTGTACAACTGATATTAAAATGTCATCATGTTTTCTTATATGAGGGTCAGCATGGCAAAGCTCCAAAAACCCCATCCATCATTAAATTAATCCAAATGACAATTTTGTTAGATAAAACAAGCTAATTTTTGCGATTGCTATGCCGCATATCCATGGAAACATACAGATAAGTGCAGTAAATTCAAACATTTTGTAGATTTAGTAGATGACTTAGCAGTGCAAAGGTCATGTGTTTGATTTCCAGGGAGCACATGTAATGAAAAATGTAGAGCTTGAATGCACTGTAAGTCTGCCAAATGTAACTGTAAGAACTGTATGTTATGTAAAAAAGAAATTTGAATTGTACATTACACAAAAGACTTCAAAAGATATTGTTTGGCATCTAATAGCTGTGGTCACTATTGTATGCACAATTGTTTCTTTTGTGTTTCACGGCACACAGATTGGGAACGGCATGATGATGAGTAAATAATGACGAAATGGCTATTTGGGGTGTGCTGTGCCATATATGAACCTGTGTGACCTCTAGTGTCTCACACACCTTTTTCTTGTCTTTAGCTTTTAAAAGAGTAATTACTCCAAGCCTGCGGTGATGCCATATAAAAGCGTGCTCCATTCTAATGCAGATGTTTTCAAACCCCCATCTTGTTTTTGTTTCCCACAAGCCATCCATCAACACTCCTCCCACCTGTTTGTTGCCGCTACTTACTGACACCATTTTAACATTCAACAAAATGAAATGTTGTAATTTCACTCACTTTATCTTTCACACAAAGGTTTTAATCACTTAGATGTTGGGGTTTTAAGCTGTTTTAGAGATAAGCTTTGTTGTGTTTGTATCTGTTTAACATCTGAGACAATCATGTATTGTTAATGCAGCCCAGTCTCACGAAATTACGTACCTATAATCACGTAATTTTTTATTCTTTTTCGTGATACTAAATTTTTTCATGATCGTATCATGAATTTCTGTTTATGTGTCTTTGTCACGTATTGGTTACTCAACTGTTTTGTCCTATTTTCTTACCCCGGACGCTTCGGTCTAGGGTTAGATTTACATAAAATGACATCCTTACTCAAACTCTAACCCAAACACCAGGTTGGTTTAAAAATCTGAAAATATAAAAAAATAGATCAGAAAAAATTGTATAAACCAATACTACAAGTGAAATCCTAACGCAAACACCAAATCTAACCCTAAACCGGAGCACAATGGTTTAAAAAAATAGAAATTCTCGTCAATTAAGAGAAAACATTTGCATGAAAAAATATTTACGTTAATCTGTAATACCGCGATTATCCACTAGATTTTCCCAACTTATAAAAAACAGAAGCAAGAAAATGATTTACTAATTTTAAACTCTGTGTATATTTTGATAATGGTTCTGAATCTGATCTCTAACAAAATTCCTTCACAAAAATGCTATTATTTCAGCTTTTTGCTGAAAAATACCCATATTTAAGAGTTTATAAGCAGAGAAAAAAATATATATATAGGATAAAACATTTCTTTCCCCGTTTTGTTTGTTTGTTTGTTTGTTTATTGTTTGTTTGAAAGTAGGGGGTCTGTTCTTAAAGAATTTTTAAAGAAAATTTTCCTGGAAGGCAATTTGTGAAACTTTTAGGAAAATCACAAAAAATGCTGGCTGGGAATGAGTTAATTTCATTGCTCATCTTTGATTTTACCTTCTTTTATTATGACTTTTTGTCTGTATTTCTCACTCGGATGTATGCTTTTAGACCTACACTGTTTAAATTCTTCATTGCTTAACACACCGCTATACATTATATAATAGGCATATCATTTTTGGTTTGAGTTAGCTATTTGTTTCACATTGTTTCATCACAAAATTTGAACAAAAAGTTTATGGCTTAAAAACAGAACACAGATGTGTAAAAACATAAAAAAACATATCATGAAAATCGGACTTTTCCCATGTTTAAGTGCTATAATTGGGTCCCTAGTGCTTGTATCAACCTAAAAAATGTAAAAAAGATCAATCCAGTAACTAAGTTTTGGTACACCATTCTCTGCAAGCATGTGAAAAAATAGGTCATTGAAAGTTGGCTCCCCCTGTGATGTCAGAAGGGGATAATACCGTCCCTTAATCTGCACTTTCCAACCACAACACTGCCATTTAGTGCAGATATCAGCTCATTTGCATTTAAAAGGACACACGCAAAATGGCACATTTTTTGCACACACCTACAAAGTGGCAACTTTTAGATGTTATAATAAATTATCTGTATGGTATTTTGAGTTAAAACTTTACATACTTACATCAAAGATTTATTTCACATCTTAAAAAAGTCTTGTGAAATGTCCCCTTTAAAATCGGTACACGTCATAGCCTTCTTTCCCAACAATTTATGTAGGCCTTTATAAAAAAAAAACAGGAAAAAAGTTGCGGTAACTTACTGCTGTCTAATTATGTCATGCCCCTTAGTTGTGTGGTACGGGCTGAGTTGGTGGGAAATGAAAAAAGGGAACGCTGGATAACTGACAGCGGCCCTTCCCTCAGGAACTCATTAGGATACGGACTAAAAGCTAGTGGGCACGCAGGCTTGTCTCGCTTCCCGTCTTCCTCTTTTAGTCTAACATTCAATCAGATTCAATCAGAAAAACGAACTGCCTTATTTCAGTAAGCGGCAAGAAAAGGGGGAGGATAAAATGTGCACAAGTTTATTTCATCTGATCAGACGACGCTTTAAAACCCAGAGTTTTTGGGCATTTTCTTTCAATTATAGTTGCTCTGTAAAAGAATGTTTTGCTCATTTAGATCTTCCTTCTCTTTTTATTTTCTCCCTTTATTTTTGTGAGTGTACCATCTCTCTATGACGCTGTCTGACTGGTCCGAGTCTCTCACAGGCTTCTGAGGAGGGTTTTGAAGTGCTCGGCCCTTGGAGAATCTCAGAGACGTTGTAAAGAGTTCACATATATTTCCAGAAGTCAAACCCCCCAGGAGAAAAGTTTGGTTGCTGCTTTTATATAAGCGGTACGGACTGTTTTAAAGGGAACATCAGGCAGAATATGGTAGATTTCTTGAAGTCTTTGATTTGTCATAAGTTGAATCGGTACGATATTTGAAGACATCACCAAGTGGCCATAGCTGAGCTTGTGACAACCAGACTTCAAAGAATACTGCTGTACATCTCAAGTTCATTTGAACTTTTGTTCAAGACAGTCACTTTTCTTAGGTGTAAAGTGTGTAAATAAGGTGTAATATGTTTTTTTTGTGGCATCTAGCAGTAAAAAAACTAAATAATTTTTCGAAATGCAAAGAGAAGCTACGGTAGCTGCCACAGGACAAACAGATCATCGTCTCAGATAACGTAGGGACGAAATGCGCTCTGTAGAGCAGTTTGTCCATTTAGAGCGACTGTAGAAACATGACGACAACTTCCATGTACGGAGACACGCATTTTTATGTAGATAAATACGCCCCTTTTTATGATAATCAAAACAATAGAGTTCATTATACACCACTGATAATATAGTTATGTATTTTATATTGCATTTTGAAGAGATCCTTGTATAAATCTCACATTGCACCTTTAAACATTACTCTATTTACAATTTATGAAGAAATTGAAACTAAATTTAAGTATCAACAAACACAATCTTATGGCAATTCGTTAATATTTGAGGAGTTTGGTTCCAAAACGCAATTAATCCGTTTTGACTATAAAGTGACAAGATGAAAACCACTTTTTTCTGTTAGAAACTTTCACATAGCATCTTTAGGTTATAATAAACAAAAAAATTTAAATCCATAATTTGATTTTCAAAGATTTATTATAAAAATAGATAATTTTTTTCGGCAAAATGCAATAAATCCATCCAAGTTTTTTTTTTTCAATAAATGTGCATTCATCTTTGCCATGTTATATTCATTTAGTTGACTAGTGGAATTTACAGATTAAAAAAATGTACATTAATGGCATTAAATCCATTACTTTGTCATATTAAGATCACTGTCATTGCTGCTGTCATCCTTGGGACGTTGTCGCTGAACTTTTTTGACAGCGATCAGCAGTAAAATGTTTTGGTCCGGCTCAATTTTCGTTGACTTTGAGTAAAATAATGAAAAGTTTTTCATAAGATCCACCTGGGGTCAATGTGTGTACATGAAAGAAGCCTAATGCTGTTGCGTGAGAACATGCAAAAGCTGACATTTTTCCTTTGCCCGAGTGGCTTACGTTTCTTCCTCGCTACAGAAAACCACCACAGGTTTATCCATTCCAACAAAGTATTATTTTGTTTGTTTGTTGATCACGTAGTAGAAAGTAGATGAGGAAAACTAGGATACCGTGTGTATTCAACACGCTGCTATTATTGTTTACAATAAGTAGAATGGTGCGCTGTGATTTGTTGAGCAGATTTATTGCATTCTGCTGAAAAGGAGGAGTTGCATTTAGTGCGTTTTGGGAAAAAGGGAGAGAAGATGACAGAATAACACGGCGGATATCGGATTTTGCGTTAAATTTCGAATTTACTTTTTTAATACTGACCAGATACAATACTGTTTTTGGTGTTAACTATTTTTTTTAAATGGTGTTTATCGCGTTTTGGAACCAAAATCTTAATTTGTGACTAATTAAGTAGGTTTAGGGGTGGAGTTTCATTTAATCTTTTTTATAATCGTATTTTTTGTGTGACGCACATAGTACGTATTTTTACGATATCGGCATCTCGTGAAATAGTTACGGTTTTAAATTGCGTTTATCGCGTTTTGGAACCAAAATCTTAATTTGTGGCTAATTGTGTAGGTTTAGGGGTGGAGTTTCATTTAATCTTTTTTATAATAATCCTATTTTTTGTGTGACTCACATAGTACGTATTTTTACGAAATCGGCATCTCGTAAAATAGTTACGGTTTTCTGTGAGAACAGGTTGTAACAACCGATTATGAATCAATACATACAGTGATAAAAAAATACACTTCTAAAGATTGGTAAAAATATGTAGATATGACTAATAAAAAAGGATCAGCAACAATTTGGCATAGTAAGTTTTTAAAAAAAATTACATTTATAAAACATTTCATTTTTTTCTGAATCAAAATCAGTGTTCGGTATAACAAACCTACGCAAAGCCATTTTGTTGTCATGTAACTGAAGACCATAAAGGTTTTTTAAGGCATAAAGGGATGGTTTCGGATTAATTCAGGACTAGGTCTTAGTTATATTATGACAATTAAGTCGTTTTTACAAACAAACCTTACAAAAAATCTATACTGGGGTGCATCTTGAGACAACACAATGGCACTGATATACAGTATGTTAAGATACATCAGTACAAGGTGTTTTAAAATTAAGGCAGCTCAAACGTGCATTTAAGTATGGCCTAGGATAAGCCCTGTCCCGGAGACCAACCCAAAAAGTTTATGTTCTCCATTTATAAAATGTATTGTGCTGATACTGACATGAAATCAAGGAAGATTATCCTTGTTTGTTGGATTTTCAAATGTCATTAAGCATATCTTATTTTCTGATGCTAATGACATCACAATGGCTCTGCCAGGATTTTGACATCATCACGAGTCATAATGACATCATACGCATTCAAATGAATTCGGTCGGGGGCTCGGGAGCTCAGCCAGCGAAATCATGCGCGACGCTCGGATGGATACATTGTAATTCTTTCTATGTTTTTAAGTCCGTTTGAGCTTGGAAAGATAAAAGGCTCAGTTTTCAAGGAGTCCGGCTATTAGCCGTCCCCAATTAGAGCGGGAGGGTGTAGGGTTCTTCCACAACCCCTAATCCCCTCTTAAATTAAGAGAGCCTGAGTCACAACCACTCAGAGCGCAGGATCTGTACCACTCTCTATAACCGCTTTTCATTATACATGTGCAAAACACACATGCACGCACACACGGTCACAGAATGAGTCTTATTTCAAAGCCACTGTTGCCCTTTCAGTGGGATTTGTACACTCAAGCAAGACATCTTTCAACCCTTATTTTTACCCCCTCTGGCCAATTTATTTAACAGGCAATGGATTCATACGCCAAACAGCTATTCATGGCCTGGATGGTCTGCGTTTTGGCGCAGTCAAACATGTCGGCTGAGCTTATTAGAATATGCAGTTGTGGTCTGATTTACTCAAAATGCATACATTTGAAAAGAAACGGTGCTATATAGCACCAAAAGTGGTTCTTTGCTCGTAATCATAGAAGAACCATTTTTAGTGCCATATAGCACTGGTGATGCACCAGTGAAGAACCATATGGGGGCCATATAGCACCACATTTGGTTCTACATAGCACTATGTGGTTCTACACAGGTGCTTCACAGGTTCTACACAGGTACTTCACCGGTGCTATATGGCACTAAAAATGGTTCTTCTTATGATTACGAGCAAAGAACCATTTTTGGTGCTATATAGCACCGTTTGTTTTTAGAGTGTAGATGTATTATCCTGGTAAAAAAAGTATTAACAGTCATTTTGGGCTTTTCTGTTTCTTGTTTGTGTAAATAGAAAATAGTTTCCCTTAAAGAGCAAACGATTAGCTTGCTTGTGAGAGACCGGTGTAGATGAAAGATTTGGAAAATTACATTTAAATTGAGAAGATTCCACTCTATTGTGTACAAATTCAGTGCCGAATCTGTATTTACCATGCTGGAATTAATGACTGTTTTGAAGGCTTTCAAAAGTTTTTGGTGCTAATCCAACAGTTTCGTAAAAATTAAAAGAAAGCTGGGAGATCAGTGGATTTTGTTTCACATCAAATCCACATTTCATTTGAAGTTTCATGTGAAGAGGCTCATTCGAGGGAAATCAAAGAACTGGCGTTTTAAGAATTTTAACAGTTTCAGTTGTAATCTAAATACGGACATCAAAAATGATCAAATATTGACAGGTTGCCATGCACAAACAACCCAGCAAACAATTTTGGCTAAAACAAGGCAAAATTTGGGCTTTCAGTCTAATAGTGCTTTTCCATTTCATAGTTCCCCCCGGTTTGGGTCAGATTACTTTTGTGAGATTTTCCACTGGGTGCAGTACGTAGTACCCTGTCCTTTTTTAGTACCACCTCGGTCGGGGTTCCAAATGACCTGAGCTGATACCAAAATGTGACTCGAAAACACTGTAGATCACTGATTGGTCGAAGAGAGTTGTCACTACCAGCGTCATCCCTATAATGTAAAAGATTAGCTTTACCTTCATGCTAGCTTGCGCTGTCTCGGGTAAACATGTTGTCATCTGTGCTCTGCTATGAGTTCCCAAACTCCCTTTTAGCGATGAAAAACATCCACAGGTTGAGAATCAGGAACACCATACCAATTTTTTCAAGACTTTCAGTTTGTGGCGGCACATTTGCGACACGCAGATCCGCATATATGCTTAATTGAGGCTCGGCGGAGCGCGTTGACTGATGCCACGGGTGTTTGTACAGAAACTGTCATGTGAGACAACGCGATAAATGCAATGTGCAAACATCTATTTGTGGTGGTCAATTTTAAATTTGTGGTGGACTGAGAAATAAATGAATGTATGGGAATGTACAACAACGCTCTCATTTGTATGATGTCACAGCAGTAGGCAGCGCAAATATAACGACACGGCTATAATCCCTCTCACTCCGAAGTGTTACTAATCTCGATGAAAAAGCTAACCAAGCCAAAGTGAGGTGTGGTGAGCTGACCCGACCTGACCCAAACCGTGGGGTACTATGTAATGGAAAAGCGCCATAATAGATGTCTAACCATAGCTCAAGAATAGACAACGCGTATATGTAAAAGAAATAAAAACACCTTGAATACCTTCTGACATGATTGAATATAGTAATTCTCCAAGTCATTTTAGCAAAAATGGCATGTAACCAAATTCAAGGTTATTTAGGGTAGATGTGGGTTACTCATAGCCGGACTATATTGGTCTATAGTTACTCGTCATTTCACTGTCTCAGTTTTTGCTTGCTTGGAATGGTGATCAGAAATGTTAATTGGATGAAACAAAACATCAGTCAACTACAAACGGTGCCCAATGAGGAATTGTCATTGCATCATCGTTGAAGAACATTCTTGGACAATCTCAAGTAAATGCACAGCCTGCTGGGAAGTGGCCACATCATACGACCAAGCCAAAAACACAACTGGAGAGAGCCAAACTAAAAGAGAACAACTTTTTTATAACTCTTGTAAAGCATAGTTGTATATCATTCTGAGGCCTGCGGGATAAATAAATAACGTGTGTTGGACGGTCTAAGCTACCACAGTTTTACCGAACACCACTCAGCCCACAAAAGGACACGCTCCAATCAAAGAGCACCCTGGCACGCTTCGAACCGGCCACAAAACCTGTGCCGCTGCTGAAACCGACCAAAGACCTTGAGTACCAAGCCACTTGAAAACCAAACCCAAGATATGCTTAATGTGGTCTGGCCCAAAGGCTTTTGTGTGGCTTTGAATACTCTCTGTCGCTCTCTCACTCGCCGATTCCATCTGGCTGGTCTGAAGCGACGGGGCAAACTCGAAGAACCCCTCCGAGGGCACAAAGGAGGGATTAAAGCATCTGCCAGTCATGCTAAAACCCTCCGTCGCCCGCACCCTCACCACCGGCAACGTCTTGAGCCTTCATCCGAACCTCTCACAAAGGGACGTCATTAGCACGGGACAAAGGCGGATTGCGACAAATCACTAGCATTAGCCAGGCACTCATCTGAACGCTTGTTAAAGACAGAGTAGAGAATGTCCTGAAATATTCAGATTAGAGAAAGACGTGATTTTTGATGTTATCACTCATTGTGTTACTTGGGATGAGTTACCCGTTACTGTGTGCTTTTTGACCCAAAGCGTAGCTGGATTTGATCCTGGTGTCTAGTGCTGGGCGATTTGGCCTAAAAATAAAATCTCCGATTTTATTTTTTTTAATTCGACTTCCGATTTTTTTCCGATGTCTCTGTTTCAGGTGTTGGAATAGGTTTGTGGTGCTGCTGCCTTTGACTGCGATGGGCTTTAGGCAAATGTTGCAGCGCGGGGTCTCTTGCTCCACGTCTGTCGCAGCAAACCCATACCAGTTCCAAACAACAGATGATTTTATTCCTTTCTTTGGAACAAACTTCCCACTCTCGCCGGTAGCCATGTTGTCGCTTGCTGTTGCCGTTTCGTGTGTTTGTGCTATGATGATGATGTTGTCGCTTGCTGATGCTGTTTCACGTGTGCTAAGGTGTTGTTGATGTTGCTATAATAACGCTACGGAAGCCCCGGGCAGCCAAAAATGCACCATTACAAAAAATCGAATTACTTATTTTTTAAATCGCCCACAACAAAAAATTCGAATTAATTCATTAAATCGATTTTTCGCCCAGGCCTACTGGTGTCGTAGGTGTCCTAGTCAAGGCTAGACATAAATCAGTCAATCTTATTGGAATTTTTTTTTTTTTTTGAGGTAGCACATGAATTTGTGAAGAAACATACGAAGACACAAACCCAATGTTAACTTCTTCAGCCAGATCATACAAAAATGTACAAATGAGATCTCTTACAAATTGAACCACCTCGTAAAATAGTTACGAATTGCCATGAGTTATTGAGCTTGAATAAATTGAGCTTACCAACACATCTTTAACATGAGCAGGCCATTCGCTGTACTAGTAAACTGGGTTGTATGGTTTTATTTGGGTTTTGTTCATTTAGTCATGAGAGAAAAGCGTCTCAGTCCTTTGTTAGTGTTAGTTAGTTCAGTGTTTCCTAATCCTGGTCCTCGAGGCCCCCCTCCCAGAAAGTTTTAGATGTCTTCTTATTTAACACAACTGATTTAACTCATCAGCTTGTTAGGGAGACATCTTTACCATTTTGGAAGGAGGCTGATAAGTTGAATCAGGTATTTTAAATAAGGAGACATCTAAAACTTTCTGGGAGGGGGCCTCGAGGACCAGCCATGCGTTCCAGTCCATTTTTTATGACCTTCCCTCGCTAACTTCCCTCAGTCTCGTTCACTCGGATGTACGTCATTGCTTACGTTGTACGAGTGCCCACTACTGCTGGAACACTTGAAGTAGATTCAAATGTATCGCCCTAAGCCCTTGATCACATGGAAAGTGGAGACCGCCCCCTCCATCTTTTGAACTGTGCAAAGCGCGAGTTGCTGAAGTGACGTCACAATCGTGTTGCATTGTGGGATCGGAGCTGCCTGAAGTGTACATATGAAGTAGACTCGCCCCCTCTGTCAAAATCGAGGGAGCGAGGGTCTGTCCATACAAACTTCCCTCGTCCACTTGATGAAGTGGAACGCACTTCAAAATGGCGACAGGGACAGTGTTTAGGGAAGTTTGCGAGTGCGTGTCTAATGCAGCTTTCACATAGGATGTGGTGTGCGCTGTGTTCAGCACAGCCAAGGGATTTGTGCTCTGATGGCCAGACCAAAGTAGGCGGGGTTTTCAATAAATTACTACAGTGTTTATATTTGCATTAAATAGTCGATGAGGAATACAGAGACTGATGTTGCCCGTCTCCATTTCACGTAACTTTAAGCTGCCTACCTAACATTAAAACACACCTGACATGCCAACTTGAATTGCTACGTGTTTCCATGACATGGCTTTCCTTCTGATGTCTCTGTAGGAGCATAAACTTGTATTATAAAGCTCCGGGAATGCCGGATGTTTGGATGCCCGTTTCTATTGGCCGCGCAGGTAATCGTCACAGAGCGCAGCGCAAAAAGTTAAACTATTTTGAACTTTGATAGCGGCGTGAGCGCAAGCTGTGCTCCGCTGCGCTCGCGCTTTGTTCGATTATAAAGCTCCGGGAATTCCGAGTATAAGCTTTTCGTCCATTTTGCTTGTTTGGATGCCCGTTTCTATTGGCCGCGCGGGTAATCGTCACAGAGCGCAGCGCAAAAGTTAAACTATTTTGAACTTTGACCGCGGCGTGAGCGCAAGCTGTGCTCCGCTGCGCTCGCGCTTTGCTCGACGCTTTGCTCGACGCTTTGCTCGACGCTTTGCTCGACGCTTTGCTCGACGCTTTGCTCGACGCTTTGCTCGACGCTTTGCTCGATTATAAAGCTCCGGGAATTCCGAGTATAAGCTTTTCGTCCATTTTGCTTGTTTGGATGCCCGTTTCTATTGGCCGCGCGGGTAATCGTCACAGAGCGCAGCTCAAAAGTTAAACTATTTTGAACTTTGACCGCAGCGTGAGCGCAAGCTGTGCTCCGCTGCACTCACGCTTTGCTCGATTATAAAGCTTATACATTGAAATGAATGGGTTTCATAGTGCAGCGCACATCATGTCCTATGTGAAAGCCGCATAAAACTGGAGTGGAACGCAGCCTAGGATTGGGAAGCACTGAGTTAGTTAATGAAAATGATGTCCCAACACAAATGGATTTGGTAAAATTCAAACTCATCTTAAGCTGAGCAAGCACTAACTATCAAATACATGCAACTACAAGCTACTTTACGAGTTTTTTTCAAAAAGAAAAGATTATGTAAAGAAGTAACCTATTTATGCCAGCATTACGCATTGCAGTTGTGTCTGAACAAGAAACCAATTGGCAAACATCACATACAGTAATATTTCCTAACTTATAAAGAAGATAATAGCTGCTCTATGTTGTGAAAGTGACTGAAAAATAGGTTGAATTTAGGTCGATTTGGACACCTTTTCACCCTACCCTAGGTATGAATTCAATGACCCACAGAGACCAATGCTCATTAAATTTCCTTATATAGACATGCCTTCTTTAAATCTAAATACAATCATTGGTGCAAACTTAAATTATAAACATTTTTAGCTCAAACTATAAGTAAATGAATAGTGTAAACGAATTCAAAAGGTACAAACTAAATTATTTTTTTAATAGGATCATACAACGATCAGCTTCTGTTGTTGTGAACTAATTTAAAGAGGACATTTAACAAGACTTTTTTAAGAAGTCAAATAAATCTTTGGTGTCCCCAGAGTACGTATATGAAGTTCTAGCTCAAAATACCATATAAATAATTCATTGTAGCATATTAAAATGCTGTGGTTGGATAGTGCAGATTAAGGGGTGGTATTAACCCCTTCTGACATCACAAGGGGAGACACATTTCAATAATGACCTGTTTTTTCACATGCTTGCAGAGTAGAACATTTTCACATTTTCTTGGTTGAAAAAAAGCACTGGGCACCCAATTATAGCACTTAAATATGGAAAAAGTCAGATTTTCATGATATGTCCCCTTTAAGTCATTAAATGTATTACATTTATGGTAAGATTACAAATCACTCATTTGTCACTTCCTTCAAAGATGACCTTTTCTTAAGGAAAAACCTAGCTTCAGTGAATTTAAAAACCAACACAGTGGAGCTGAACAGAGTAAAAGTGTGATGTGTGCGGATGGGGTTGGATTAGGGACTCATTTTGTCAACCCCTAGGATTCAATCCACTGGCTCACCACGCTCCCCTCAGGGACCCGCGGTATCAATTGCAATGATTATGAGTCAGATGCTGAACTGGGGTCAGATACGGGCAGGGGTACGGACTTTCCTCCGATGGGTTCATCGCTTACTACAGTTTTCTTAGCAACACGACTTTTAAGAGAAACTCTAAATCAATATATACAGCGATTCAAAATGACTGGGGCTAGTGGTCACAACTTGTCCTTTGAACATTTTGATTTTTATTGTCCAGGAAAAAGACTTTCGTTTGTCTTTTTAGACTCAAGTAAAACTTTTATAGTTACAGAAATATATGAGTGCCAATTAACCCTGATGTATAGCTTGAATGAACTGTACGTCGCTTTCTATAAAAGCATCAACCAAATGCAAATGTAAATGATTTATGTATAACCTATATATTTCACCTTACATCTGTCAAAGCAGGATATTTTTCATTTTGGGTGACTAATATCTTCACATCAGAATCTGTGGATGAACTAAATGTTTACATCTCTGTAAGAGTACAAATATTTTCCAACCCTGTTCACACTTAAATCAGTTTTCTCCAGACATGCTTTATCAAAGCACCAGCGTTTACGAAGCACTTAAAAGATGAAGAAATTGAGAAAGACCACTGGGGAAGAATGTTTATGGCAGTGATGCGAGAAATCAAAGCGTGGGAGATGAGAGGTGAAGAGAGCTGGTTGAGTACGGTTGATCGGTCGATGAGGAAGAGGCACACCGAGAGGAAGGACGGACGATGAGATAGAAGAGTTGCCCATGGGAAACAGGAAGGACAGTGGAGTACACGCACGCCAGCATCAACACTGTAAACAAACTCGCCGGGACCGTGGGGTCCTCCAGAAATGCTCCCTGTTTACCCTGTTTACCCACGAATCCCTTGCCGAAGAAACGATTCATCATCAAATGAAAGGCAGCAAATATTTACAGAACCCTGCTCGGCCGACGCTGTGTTGTTGTGTGAATTCATGAAAGGAGTCTTTGATTTCTGAAGTCTCTTGACTGTTGATGATAGGGATTAGACAGATGGTTAGGTAAGTAAGGACTAGACAAGGAACGTAAGGGGAGGGGCCAATCAAATGGGCGTGTCTATGGTGGGGTCAGTTACGGTGATAAAAGCTAAAGGTTCTGCAAGGAAACTACAAATACAAAAATGCTGGATTATTTTCAACCCAGCGTTGGGTCAAAAAGGGATGAGCCCACCCCCTTGGGTTGTAATTAAACCTATGTTGGGTTGTTTTAACACATTGTTGGGTCAAAAAGAAAATTTTCTAGGTTAATTTAACCTAACGGCTGGGCTTGTCCCCTTTTGACCCAATGCTGGGTTGAAAATAACCCAGCTATTTTTTATTAAGTGTACATTGTGCACATTTGAACATGACTGTTATATTTAAGGTCACCATGAAATTGACAAATCTTATTTTTTTTTGTTATTATTTATCTGTGCACTTTATCATCTGACATTTATTCAAGCAGACTAAACGTCCAGCTACATACACGCAGTGCACTCAACATTAATACAGATTTTTATTAATAAAAATACATATATAATCTGAAACACTGTGCATTGGAAAAATGGCTAAGCTCAGTTATGTAAGTGATAGTGTCGGCCGGTGACTTCTTTTTTCGAGGGCGCTCGATGTGAAGTTTGTCACAACATGTATGTAGCCCGTCATATGTGTGGTTCGTAATTTCAAAATATGTGTTCTGCGAGTCGAGAGATTATATGTGCGTCACGTGTCTTGTCAAAATAAGTGCCTGCTGCAGATGCGTCTAAAGGGTTTGTGATAAAAGAGACGCTCACGTTTGCCAGATACTCGCATAATCTCATGCATAATCAGACTTTATTGTTTAGGGAGTGTCTTGCGTGTATTTTGTGAACGTGAGCGTCTTTTTTTTATCATAAACGGTTTTGACGCGTGTGCAGCAGGCACTCATTTTGACAAAACAAGTGATGCACATGGTTCACATGACGCAACAAACACATTATCTTGTTCGACTTCATGCGGCGCTGCAAGAACCGACAGCCGGATGACGTCAAAGTAGCGCAAGAACGATTAGAGAAATCATATGAAGTCTATTTTGTCTCGCTCTCGCGTTGGTTCTTGCAGCGCCACATAAAGTCGAACAAGTCTATATTTTGAAAACACAAGCAAAACACATAACACTCCGAACACTTTAATTTTTGCCCCTCGGATGAGCAGTCACGAGCCGCCACTGGTAAGTGACAAACTATAAAAAATGCTTTCAACCCATGTTAGGGGAAAATATGGACAAACCCAACCACGGGGTTAAATAAACTCGAAAAATGTCCATGCTTTTGCATTGTTATATTTAAACCCAATATTTGGTTGGGTTTGTCCATATTTTCTCCGAACCATAGGATAAAACAACCCAGCACTTTTATAGCGAGTTATATTAGTAGCTTTATTTGAAGTTTTCACCAATACCATATTGTCAAGCAAGCATACCCAGTTTTCTGGTGGTGATTTCATAGTCAACAAAGCAACTAAAGATGAATGCAACAAGAAATGGCTTTTACTTTGTTGTGATTATTATTTTAACGCAGTTGAACTTTCCTTCTGTAAGTAGAGAAAAAGACAATAAACACACAAGGGCCTTATCCCATTGAAAACAATGAACAGAGCACATTTATTATTCATTGATATCTCTATCAGCTTTGACTTCTGCGTTCTGGACTCTTCACTGCTTCACAAGCGTATTTTTAATGCTAGAGACACTTGTTAGAGCTTATTGTTATGTCATACCTCCCCATTTTATGTCAGAGTTGTTTAAATGGGTTTTAAACTCAAATAGCGATGAGTTAAGGTATAAACCAATGACAGGATAAGCCTGGAGTATAGTCTGTTTGTTTGTCGAATGCACAGCGTTGCAAAGCATAGTTGACGCGCACGCAGATGTCCAATGCATATGCAACACAAACTATATTCTCTGGTATGCGCATGCGCGATCTACATGTACAATGTATACGGGTCTCAAAAATCCGGCACTACCCTTCTGATGATGAAAATTGCATCACGCGCATTGTACATGGACCCTCACGTACTCGTATAAATGGACCATACTTTGGCTTATAGCGTTATGCAGCAAGTACGAAGTTTCTGGTGAGTCGTCAAACCACATAAACGATCTCAAATTTAGTTTTTAAAGATTCGGTCTAGAACGATCACACTTAAAGCAACACTAAAGAGTTTTTGCTCTTTGCTCCCCCTACAGGTTGGAAGCGGAATTGTTCATTACCACTGTCGCAAATAATTTAGCCTACTGCAGCAAAGCTGGCTCTGATTGGATTGTAGGTCTGCCGTAAAGCAAGTTTTTGTAGTTTTCACTCGAACTACAGGATCGGGACCCGATAGTTGGAAACTTCTTTAGTGCGGTTTTGGCCGATAGAGGGCTTTAAAGCGATTGTGAAAGTGTGGATGAACGACTGAAACTTTTTTGGAAACGTTATTTTAAGGTAAAAAGAAACTCTTTGGTGTTGCTTTAATTTGTCGGAAGTATATCGGAGCCAATAATGTGACGAGACATAAAGAGATGATTCTTGTTGTTTGATCTTAATTTGACCCGCTTGAGGGGTTTGTATGTGTGCCTGCTATGTGTGCTTCATTACTTACAGGACCAGGGCTCTGTGACCCCTTAGCGGGACGTGCCCTGACCTCTGACACCTTCTCAGCAGGCCTAGACACAAGCTCACAATGCGTTCCTTAATAAATGCGGCAAGATGAAATGACACAGACAGCGTTTTGGGCTGCTGTTGGACTTCCTCTCTAATGCCAAACGCAGGCGGTGGAAATCGCATTGTGTCCCATCTACAGCGTGCGGATATTAAATCATTTCACTCACAAACCACAAGTTCCTATTCGGTTTTTGCTCGCTTTGCTGTGTGGTATATTGATTCATCTCTGTTTTTAATTACAGAAACTATAAGTTCTTCAAAAGTTTTGTGTATTTTTGGTAAATGTCACTCGTTGTTGGACATCTGTTTTGAATAATAAACTTGATACAAAATTGTTCTAGCAAACAAAATGCACAGCTTAACAGCTTATACAATCATTTATGAATCTTGTAGCCCAAAATCTTACCTCTCTTTCATATATGATATGTATATATGTACAAAATACACACAAGAAGGTGCAAAAGTTGTCACGAGGGTGGTACCTTTTTAAACAAATACACTTATGTACCTAGGTGCATATTGATAACTCAAAGGTATACATTGAAACCTTTCAGGTACCAGTATGTGTACCAAAATGGTACATACTAGGACCTTTTGTAAAGGGACCGTCCCATTGGAGCTGATGGTGTAGTGGGCAGTGCTCCAACATGGCAACCCGAGTTCGAATCCCAGGCTCGAGGTCCTTTGCCGATCCTGTACCCCTTTATCCAACCTATCTAATAAAGGCAAAAAATGGCCCAAAAACATAATTTGATACCGTCCCAGTTACAACATTTGTGTCTTTATTCCAGAGAGTGTTTGCACTTCTCAAAAGTCATACAAGTGTTTTTAGTTTCATATTCTTTCTTGATATTTGTAGTTTTTTTTTTAGATTGCTGTGTGTATATGTGGCAGACTCAATAACCCACCATAACAAATTTCCCCTGTTGGGCGTTTTCCACTTCCTAGCTCCGACCAGAATATGATTTTATTTTAATAACAGCATGTCTGTTCCTCGCAGTGTTATAAATCAGCAGATCACAGAACAGACGTGGTGCCGAACGCTTAGCACATCCCCTGCAGACACTTTCTCTTCCTCTGAACATCACCTGTGTTCCCACCAATAAAAGCCGTCTCTCGCTTTAGACCTTACCCACCGCTTACTCTTCTTCATTTTCGGACTGATAAATGGCTTTCTTCCCCCCTCTCAACTTTAATTGTACGCTCCTTTCATCTTAATGTGCCGTTTGTTTCCTGTGGTTTATTACAGCTATAATTTTCGATTCGGTGGGATGTGTCAGAGCTCAAGCAGGTGGAAGATTCGCTGGATTTTATGCCAGCTGTATTTCGGAGGGTGGAGTTTCACTGTAGTTTACTGTAATTGTCCTTATTCTGAACTGAAGTGGTTCTTTATTAAGGTAGTTGCTTTTGGATTGCTTTTAAATTGCTTTCAACAATGACACAGTCTTGACCCTGTTTACTTTCTAAAAAATTTGATCATTTTTAATGGACAAAATCAAGCCCTGTCCTATATTGATAATCTAAGCATAATCTAACATGACCTCACTAAGTCAAAATTAAAGAAATCAAGGTTATATTTTCACATAATGTTCCTTACGTTACGTAAAATGATTTTATGTTGAAAACAGTAATTCACAAAAAAATTTGTTTTCACAGCCAGGGTCACATACAGAATTCCCATTTAATTCCTTAAATGATTCATATTTTGAAATCGTTTTAATCGTCCGGAGATTGAATTTCCTTTCTCACTATATAGGTCGATTCTGTTCCCATTCAACCAAATTATTAATCCACATTTCTTGATCAATAGCAATAGATTTATGAACGTCACAGCAAGACTCCGCTCTGAATATCTCAGATTCTCCTCTAGATTAGCAGCACTATGATAAATTATGCTGTGTTATGGATACGTTCCTGCTCCTTCAAGGTTATATAACGTTCAATATGCAGTAGACAACTAAATTCAGGTCAGGACACAGCAGGAGGTTTTCCTTTTCATGTTTGATCCAGAGCGGTCACTTCTGCAAACTCATTAGGACTGAAATGCAAATGATCTCTCCTTTTTTTAAAGAAAAAATGCAATTATCTTGCTTCTAGTTACTGTAAAAAAAGCCACACGAGAATCGAGCACATACTCAATTCAACCAGTGTGCAGATGTTTGGATACGTTTTACCTTTGTATTTGATACGGTTCAATGCACTTAAATATATGCCATGTGGATTAGTGTGCATGCATTCTATTACTAAGGGTCACTTCACAAGGGTTCATCGTTGAATTGGCAAATCAGATTATTGTGAATATTGATTTGCTGTTGGCATTATAGTTTTTCTAGACTCAGTGCTGGTTTCTAATACAAAAAAATAAATGAATTGTATTAAAACCTTATTTTAAAACAGGGAAATTAAATAATTTTATTTTGACTATTAACAGTATTAAAAATCATTAGAGACAAAATAATTTTATTATATATTATTATTATTATTATTATTTGTACTAATATTATATAATTAATCTATTAAATAATTGATATACTTCGATAAATAATGTAGAATTTCATGCATTTGTTTATTTGCTTGCTCAGCTCTATTTTGCATTTGGAGACTTGCATTAGCATAACCATGCAAAAAAATTGTAATAACAACACATCTGCCCTGTTATGCATGAACTTCATTTTAAAACCGAAAGGTTTGTTGAGCTAATGTGACTGTGTGTGTCTGTTTTGTGCATGCACATTTAGTAGCAATATGGCAGTTGCCATCTCTTCAGAATATCCATTGATTTACATTTCTGCATTTGGCAGACACTTTTATTCAATGTACCGTACAGTACAGTACAGTACATTCAGTGTATATATTTTTAATCAGTACGTAAGATCTCTGGAAAAAATGAGTTTACAATATATCATATTATTAAGTCAAAGTGTTCAGCCCCATGAATAAAGCCTATTCAGATTCTGATTAGCCTCCATTTTGCAGTACTGTTTATGTTTTTGACAAAAAATTAAAATCCTGTAATAATAAATACCTTAAATCATATTCAATACTGTATGATTTGAATTAAAGAAATGCAAGGTTTGTTCTTGCTCTGTCAGAGCTATTGCATTGCTATTTTGCATAGGCTATGGAGTTGCATACAAAATAACCAAGCATTAAAATAAACGCACACATGCTCTGTAATGCATGCATTTAAAACCTGAAAGCATGAATTGTGTTTTTCCAGGAGTCTCTCTCCCTCTCTCTGTATGTGTGTGTGCGCGCGTGTCTCAGTTTTCCGCTACACTCTGGAATGTGGCCAGTCCCGTCTCTTTTCTCTCCCTCTCTTTTCAATTCACATTCGTATCCCAATCCAAAGCCTTTGATCTTTCTCGCTGTGTCTCCTTTACCCGGAAGAGAACCCTCGCTTTCCCTCTCAGCTGGGATGAAGGCGCGCGTGGAAATGTTGGCCCGTCTCCATCCTCGTACCATATATGGTCATACAAAGGCTTGGGATGAAAGAGGCCGCCGCCGCCAGATCAAAGGCAGCCGGGGCTCCGCCCACTAACCCCACCTCCGTCTGCTTTATAAAGATCTGCCTCCCACTCCAAACTTATTCTCACGCAAGCCACAGAAACACTTCCCAATGTTTTTCTTCCCCCTTTCTTGTTTTTGGCCGCATCGAGGGAGGGCCCCATGAATATATCTGGGTTTCATATATTAATCTCGAACAGATTTTATTTATGCTTGCGTTTATGTTTATTTCATCGTATGAACACTAAATAATTTCCCAATTGCCGTTCTTGACATGATTATATTTATAAAACCTTTTATTAAATACTGACTGACAATAAGATTTTTACTAATTGCAGCACGCATTTTATTAATGCGCTATACATTTTAGGGTAAAGGTCAAAATATTTCATTAATGTTTTCATTTGTCTTGAAATTATTTCTATGAACTGTAAATAATGTATACATTTGAATAAAAATAAATGATTCTTACTTTACAACTGCAAACAGACCCTTTAAAGCTAATCATTTTCACAATTTAAAAAACAAAGCAAAAATAAATTAACCTTTAATACTAAAAAAAAAAAAAAAATATTTTATATGTACTGCCTTTATCTATCATCTAAAAAACGCATATATGCAAATAATTATTTCCTGTTAAAAGCAAGAGCAACCACGCGGTTATTATTTTAATTTTTAAGAAATAAATAATGACATATTGTTTAATACGCCCCTGTCTTCACACACATTTCCTGTAAAACCAACTTCCTGGATATTTTCAAGCAATATGTATTATTTTATTATACATCTGGGTATTAAATAATATGTATTTTCTTTTTATTGTTTTTCTTATTTGCATTAATTTGTAGGCTATAGTGCAGATAGATTAATCGCTTAAAACTAAAGTGATCCGTGATATTTATTTAAGCACCGATTGATTATTGTTATTTAATGTCCCAAAAATGTTTTTAGCATTTTTAATCGAAATACTCTGACTTATTTTTGATTATTTTAAACATTTCTTTATTCAATCCAAGACGTTTTATTGGCACCGTTTAATAACATTGCATGAGTTTGCTGAACTTCAACCTTTCTGTTTACAACAATCCCAAAACCAAGCAAAGAAGCATTTGTGTCTTCTACCTCCTTGCCGTAATGTTTACCCCTCTGCCCATTTGTTGGAAAAGATGCATAAAATCCCCTCTTTGCTTTGCTTTGCTCGGGAGTGTCGGTGTGCGCGAGTGTGTGTGGTGTCAATCAGACCGGCGGCTTGTGTTTCATCTCTGTACTCAAGATCAGGGGGAGGAGTGCAAGTCCTACACCCTCTCCAGCCCAACATTACTCGCAGTCTCTGCTGGGCTCATTTCTGAAGAGAGACACCTTTTTACCCAAGAAACCAAACGGGAATGACACACAGCAACTGAGGGACAGCACTTTTTTCTGGTAAATCACGCCACGGAAACGGAGTGTCCTGCATTCTGCCAAACTTCAACTTCTGACACAGTTTTACCCCAAAGGAGCCGCTTTGAACTTCAACACCCGACCGGCGATTTCTATTTTATTTCCCACCTGGATTCGCAGCGTCACGCAGGTACGCGCACTCCCAACGCCCGCACGCGTGTTTGGAACGCGCACGCCGCCGAAAGTATCCAGGGTCGTCAGCCGCGCGAATACGGTCTGGGCTTTTTTAGGGTAAGGGGGGACTTTCGTTCACCCGAAAAATGCCGCAGTTGTCGGGCGGAGGAGGCGGCGGGGACCCGGAGCTCTGTGCCACCGACGAAATGATCCCGTTTAAGGACGAAGGAGATCCGCAGAAGGAACAGATTTTCGCGGAGATCAGTCAGTCCGAGGAGGAGGGAGACCTCGCGGAGCTCAAGTCGTCTCTGGTCAACGAGACGGAGATCAGTCCAAACGGCAACAATCACGACGTGAGTATCAAAATACACAAGCTCCCGTGGAAACTTCACGCATTAAGGATTTTAAAAGTGTGCAGTTGTTAAGAACTTGTGAAATGAGTAATTGTAGTCGCGTTACAAGTTGATGTTTTCACTTGTGTTAGCGCGTGTATGTTTCAAGGTAGAGGTGCACGTGTTAACGACAACAAACTTGTTGTTTTGTTGACGCGCTGTCCTAAAAAGCGAGTCATGAGGCCTTGTTTATCAATGCTTATTAAATAAAATTTATTTTCAACGAATAATAAAAAAATGCATTAATTATCATAAATTATTACTAATAATTTTACTGCTAATAATGATAAATTAAATTATACATTATTAAGATTTAATAAAGAAACGATTCTTTAAAGAAAAGCTTGCGACATTTAATTCCATATGCATAAATCATATTTTTGAAACTGTTATTAATATGTTCGTTTAGTTATCACCTATTTAGTCACTATGCCTCTTTAAATAAATATTTTTCTTTATATATTTTTATATAATTTAATTTTAATAGTTACAAATTTTCTTTGCTGCAATAATTCAATTTCACACAGAAGAAATAAAAATGCCGATTAACTAGAGAAAAAAGTTAATCCACAGTATTTTGTTAACGTTAGACGGTTGTCAGAGCTGTGTATTTATGTAAAATTAAATTCATTTTATTAAGGGTGTTTGATTTATTTTGTACCGTTACTACTTGGTCTTTCATATCGAGTAAAATTAATTGAAGAATAATAAAATCCTCGGGCTTGTTAATGGAAATGTATTTCCTCCTGGCATCAATAACATACAGGGTTATATCATGGCATGCTTAACACCAAACTGACGGGCTGAATGTTAATTGGGAAAGCGGTGCAGATCTCTGACTCTGCTGGAAGGCGCCCTGAGGGAGCTGAACTCCAAATCCAGTTTATTTCCCGGCACCTCTGATTCATAGTGCAGAGGGAACAGGAACAGTTGGAAAGCTTTTATTTTCCTTCATAATAAAACCACGTTTGTGGTCAGAGAAAAAAATCATTGTTTAACACTCATGTTGTCTGTCCTTATAGATGCTTTCTGCAATTGATAAATAAAACGAGCAATGTTTGTTATTTATAATATAATTCCCTCTGTGTGTGTTTCATCACTGACAGACATCAGAAATTAAGCTGTTAATATTTGTCTTCTACATTTTTGAACAGGCAGCTAGACAGTCCCAAATACCACCAGACTCTTATCATGACAAGCACAGGGACCATCCGGATGATGGTAAGTGGTGTCAACTTGAAATGTTTGTAATATTGTTCAGTTTTGGGATAAATAATTTTAGGTCGGGTTCAAATACATTTTTCATAGATTTACATGCTTTATAAAGTCATGGTGTTGTTTCATAGACATTTACATTAAACAATGGCTGGTGGTAAAACATCCCTAACTTATTTAGTTGCTGGACACGTTTGCTTTTTTAAATAATTGTTTCTTTTCCTTTTTTTAGCATTTCTTTATTTTCTTAAAATAAGATGATGAGTTTTATTTCATATTTATTAATTTTAAAGATGGCTTGGCATTAGGAATTTGACAGGTCCACAGTCTGTTTGTATTTAACACGTAGTGACACGTGCCAAGGAAACCGGGAAGTACCCCATCTTCCTGTGTCCAAACACATCGTCTGGGATGCTATTGTCAGGGGCAGCATGTTGCTGTGATGACCCGGCGTTCAATTGATCTCTGTTTGCACCTCTTGTCTTTTTACGCCGGGCAGGGCGATAGGGTCACAGTGAAGTGACTTGATTGTTTTTTCCCATTGTTCCCAGCTTGCTGTGAATTAGGATGCAAATTTTTGGATAAACACTCGTTTCAAACCCCCCTACGGTTTAGCTACTGTGAGAAACGGCAGGCTTTTCCTATTTAAATTGTGCATCTTATTGAAAAGTAGTTGTATTATTGCTTTTTAATAGAGAAATCCCTATTAATTGTTGTTGATGTGCACAAAGGGATGAATTTTTTTGCTACAACATACTTGTAGCTCAGCATCTGCCGAATGCATGAATGTAAATGTAGAAAGCAGAGTGATTTAACTTTTTAACTGTATAGAGATGCATATTTATGCAGGTCTGGTTTGTTGTTTTCTCTTCCAGGCAAACTCCAAGACTTGTACAGCAAAGGGCACTCGTACCCCAGTTACCCAGGATACATCATGATGACCAATATGAACAATGAATACATGAACAACGGCTCTCTCTCGCCTCCCATTCCCAGAATGGTGAGTGTTACCTGTTCGCTCTCCAGCCGGTTTGCTGTCTCTTATATTTTTTAAACATGGCTATAAATCACAGTTTTGTTTTAGCTTATACCAGCAATATGGTTATGATGTTAGTTTCTGATTGGCTGTATGGCAGCTTCTGTGACTAATGCTGTGACCTATATCTGAGCGACTCTTTGGTATCGGTGAAAGCGTATTTCTCACATCATCTATACGTTCTACCGTGGAGAACAAAGAAAATTAAAACATTTTGTTGCTTTGAATAGACTATCGATTCCATAGGGAGAACACCGAAGTTGGCGACAGACGTTTGTGAAGTCTGGGTATTAATGTAATTTATACATGTGCGTCTTCCCTGTTTGATTTCGTCCATCTTCTGCGCATCTGTCTCTTTCGCAATTATTCTATAAATCGACCACCGATGGGGGTGGGACGGATAAAAAATAAAAGATAGTGGATACGCTAGCAGCTGTCTGCACTAATCCTGTTTGGTAGTTTTTGTCTGGTGAAGATTCCCTGTTTGCCAGTTGAATGGTGCCTGGAAAAGGCGGCCGCTGCAGGCGGTCTGTGAGCCCAAAAAGAGAGAGAAAGCTTTCTCTGAGCTCATCACATCCATTGTTTGCGCAGCTCCTGTCTCAGTGTTTGGTTGTTTGGGTTTGATTAAAAATGATTGACCTGTAGTTTAATTTAAGCACATGGGTCATTTTTTTTCTTTAGAGTTGCAAATTAATGCATGGGGTTGTTTTTGTTTTTACATTTCGATATTAAAATGCATAGATATAGATCCAGACTAATAATTCAGATTATTTTAAACACAAAACAGCTTTGGGTCAGCAAGGTAGTGTAAGTAGAGCGTCCATGTAAGTACGTTGGGGTTTAAAACCATTGCTCTGCAAGTACATTTAAAATCCCCCAATAATAGCATTTTCTTTATACTCACTCGACAATGATTTTGCAGACGTGTTGCAGAATGTGCAACTCACCTGAATTTACTCCCTTTCTCGGCATGCACAGCCAAATCCATTTCCTCCCCAACCTCCGTGTCTCTCTCACCACTGCAGTGGCTCAAATATTCGGACACAGTATCTCCAAGGCCTGGGATCGGTTTTCAGCGAGATCAAAGGCATGTCCCGTCCCTCCCCCTTTCATTCCCCCGAAGTTTGGATTGATTTCCATTGGCCATGACATTCCGATGCCTGAAGTTCTTTTTTTTTGCCGTTGTTACCTGGTGAAACACCAGCCCTGCGTTTACAATGCCCCCATCCCATAGGTCAACTGCAATGACACGTGTGGCCGTTGGCATCACGGCACCAGTGATCCATGAAAGCTGTACATGTTGCTGTAACGCAAAGCTTATCTGATCTCTAATGGACGACATCTGGAAATGGCATCCAGTGTTCCTTTGAGATCGCTAACTTGGGGTCAGCAGATAATGTTTCCAGGTAAACAGTGGGACTGCATTGTTTTTGGTGCCTGAGCTTTGAAGCTCTTATATTTTACATTTGGATGAAATGGCGAATTGGGAATTAGGACAACCTAGGAATTTCCTCCTTTTGAAACGATTTCCCTCCCTCTTTGTACTTTTTGTAGGGTTTCGCTTATTTTTGTCCCTCTTCCGTGGAGAGTAGGACGTATGTGATGGGATCTTGGATTACATTGTACACAAAATCAGTTTCCTATCCCCTCATTTTGCCTTAAAATGAAGTTTTTTGTGAAAAGAGTTGTAAGAAGTTACGTTTGACATGTTAATTAGTTAACACATTCGTTTAAGACCTCAGACAGAAAAGCGTTTTAATGAGTTAATCTAAAGAAACTTCAGGGTTTCCCGCAGCACTTTTCAGTACCACCTTAACTAGGTCGTCCAAAAAAATTTCGACGAACAAAAGGCCGTCAAGTGCATCTCGGAGAATAGCGAACAGGGCACGTGCAACACAGACATGGTCATGGTCCGTCACTGTCTGGAGGATAACTAGCCAGTTGATAAAACATTTAATTCATTAATAATCTAGTATGTGTTCATTTTCTATCATAGTTTCTTCAAAATTTTGTTTTATTTGAGTGTTTAAAAATATATATTTTCATCATGATGCGTACACCCCGCCCCTTTGATTGCCATGCCCCCAGCCCCTCCCACACGCACAACCCTACCACCTTTACTAACAAATTTTCTGCGGGAAACCCTGAACTTTCACATCTAATTTGAAAAAAGCTGGTGACTAATTGCTTATTCGCATTATGTGAAACAGTATCTTTTTATGCCTAGTAGGTGCATCGAATCTTTCGCAGGGCATGTGACCCAAAGCGATCAATGGGTTCGTCCCTTGTGTGAACAACTTCCTCTTTGTACAATCTGTGACAATCACGTTTTCTATTAAAGAAACTCAATTGTAAATTTAGCTAAAATAGGTTAACAAAGGCTTTGTTTTAACTTGACAAGCCACTACAAAACAATTTAAAAGTCTCCTTAATTGAATGCTCAAAATATACCTGCATAAATGCCGAAGTATGGCCCATTTTGAAAGAACACATCTGAACATTTACAAAATTAACGTAAATTAATTAAACGCAAAGACTTTTTGTATTTCCTTTTAATTAAACCGAAACTATTTTCATTCGAGAGATTTGTATGTTAAACAACTACTGTATTTCATTATTTTTTGGTAGGTTTTGCTCTCATGTTGCTCAACAGCTACTGTAGGAGCTGCTGTCCATGATCTGCATTTACACCATTTGGCCTCTGGCGTTGAGACTAGGGAAGAGCCAATCCAGTATACACGCTCGCAGTCCCACACTCGCTTTGCTTTGATGTGGGATGTGACGGATCTTCTGCTTGGCGTGGACATGCCACAGAATCACAAACCCCACCAAACCCTGGCTTTACCTAAAGAGATTTTACGCAGCTGGGTCTCCAACTCGCCATCTGTGGCATTCAAGTAAACCACATTTCCCAGCAGCCCTCGCTCCTTGCTTGCATTTCGCATACCTTGCACTTTCGTGTGCTGGTTTCCTTGCAACTATTCAAGTGTTGTTTGTTTCTCGTCCCAAATTAACCTCATTTACATCATAAACAGCACTAGTAGCGTTTTCCCCATATGGCTACCAGTGATATTAGTGTATGCTTTTAACATATAACCTTCAAATAAAGAAAAAGCACCCCACACATGGCCGATAAGGAGTGGCTGTATCATCTGCTGTGCAGGTCTGAGCACCAGCGTGGCCTAGACCTCGCACGTTTCGGCAGCCCACGTCCCTTTGAAGTGTTCTGGTACAGACCCAGGGTTTTTAAACAGAGGGTTATTGATACTCTGTTTACATCGACCGGTTACCACAGCCATATTGAATCCATGTGTCGGACTTGCTGGGAAAAAGGCTGGCAGTGTTGTTTGGTAATTTGAAATGGTTTGGCAGCGTTCGCCATTTCTGCCCCCAGAATGGCAACGTTTTAATCTGTTTGGCGACCATAGAAAGATGATGATGTCATAAAGTTCAATGAAATCGTGCATGAGGAACATCTAAATCAAATTTTATCTGCCTGTGTGCAAACAAGCAATGAAGCTGTTTATTTATCTTTGCCCTGCCAGTCTTTCATAGCACATGGATATTTGTAAGATATTTCAGACTCTTTATTGCTCCGCTATGTTGCAGCACCTGTTGAGGGGATTCTGAGGCCAGATGCAAGTGAAATGCAATGTTGTGTTGTGTCTTTGCGCCACAGTTGTCATCACTCGGGTGCATGTTGTGTCTTTGGGCCCAGCTGTGACCTCAGTCACCCTCCAACGGTGCAGTTTTTATTTTGATAATAGTAGCAGACCTTCATGTTAAGGTTGTTTATCTTTATTGGCTTCTTAATGTAGTTTTTTATTTTTCTTACTACTTTTTATTGAACGTTTGTGTTTATCCCAAGGGGCAACCTTCTGATCTCTATCGTGAAGCCAACACGGAGGCGACTTAAATTGACTGGCCGCTAAAGACTGGCTCTAAAAGGGAGTCAATCCCTATAGACCCCCTTATTAAAATGGCCAACTTTACAGAAGAAATAAATGTGTTTACAGCCTGGTACAAAAAGTGTCTATATAGTATATTTTGCCATTCATGACAACTGTGAGAGGGTAGATTTTTTTGTATCTCATCTGTTTAAATTGTTAACCCTTAAAGGATTAGGCCATTTTTCTTTAAAAAAAAAATCCAGATATTTACTCTCCACCATGTCATCCAAAATGTTGATGTCTTTCTTTGTTCAGTCGAGAAGAAATTATGTTTTTTTGATGAAAACATTCCAGGATTTTTTTCATTTTAATGGACTTTAATAGACCCCAACACTTAACAGTTTTAATGCAGTTTAAAATTGCAGTTTCAAAGGACTCTAAACTATCTCAAACGAGGCACAAGGGTCTTACCTAGCGAAACGATTGTAATTTTTGACAAGAAAAATAAAAAATATGGACTTTTAAACCACAACTTCTCGTCTATCTCCGGTCCTGTGACGCGCCAGTGCGACCTCATCTAATTGCGTAATGACGTCGAAAGGTCACGTGTTACATATATGAAACGCACATTTGCGGACCATTTTAAACAATAAACTGACACAAAGACATTAATTAGTATCATTCGACATACAACAACGTGGGAACGGTCCTCTTTCTCCACACTCGTAAACACTGGGGAGTAGTTTCGCATACATCATTCGTGACCTCTTGACGTAATGACGTATTGCGTGAGGTCGCGCTGGCGCATCACAGAACCGGAGATAGACGAGAAGTTGTGGTTTAAAAGTGCATATTTTGTATTTTTCTTGCCAAAAATGACAATCGTTTCGCTAGATAAGACCCTTATGCCTCATTTGGGATCGCTTAGAGTCCTTTGAAACTCCGTTGAAAAAACTGTTAAGTGTTGGGGTCCATTAAAGTCCATTTAAAATGAGAAAAATCCTGGAATGTTTTCCTCAAAAAACATAATTTCTTCTCGACTGAACAAAGAAAGACATCAACATTTTGGATGACATGGTGGTGAGTAAATTATATGGATTTTTATTTTAAGAAAATGGACTAATCCCTTAAAGTTCTGCATAATTGGAGGGGGCACTTGAGAGAAGGGTGAAGTGTCACTACTGTCAAGCCAGGCGGGCTTGGTTTTAGCAAACAGCCACTTCAGCTTCACCAACGTCCTGCCTCTTTATCAATTTTCGGTTATACAAGAGTGATACGCGGTGCCAAGATGGCGACGGCAGGCCCCGCGAACTATTGGCTTCTAAAAAGCTCTTCACAAACCTATGGGTGACGTCACCCATATTTTTTACAGTCTATGGTTTATCCTTCATTCATCAAACATCACCAACTAATTCACTCTGCTAGTATGAGGGATGTTCGGAAGTTGGGATTTTCGGCTAAAATCCGTAGTTTATGTTGTAGACGTGTAAAGACGCAAACGTTGTTGCCTCAAGGAACTCATTGATGTTGTAAAGTGTCGAGGATTAAAAACTCATGTTTGCATGCATGCCTGCACTCAGCTCTACTCTGAACTTCACATGCACTGCTTTTTTCTGGCCGATCAATAGAGTCTCTGTGCCACTAGGTTGTGCCACTTTTTTCGAAGCTCATTATTTTTTTGTCGGGCTGTTTGCGTGTGGGGTGTAAAAGAGCTTCACATGCTCCGTGGATCAGACGGTGCTGAAATATTCATGCTCCCCGGTGTAGGAGTTTGGTAAAGGGCTTCTCTGAGTTGCAGTACAAAAGATGGCTCGCCACCAGGCTTTATTAGTTAGGCTGTTTAATGGTTATATGAATGCCGACTCACACATGCTCCTCCTTCTGTGGTGCACATCAAACCGTCCCGTTGCTTCCAACCATTCCAGCTCATTCGGAATTCTCTCCCTCTGTCTCTGATTCAGTCATTCAGTCAATTTACAGAGGACGGGATTAGGGGGGGCTTGGCTATCAGCTCTTTTTGTGTGGTCCCGGTCATAAAAAACACCCTGTTCTTTGAATGCAAAAACAGCCTGTCTTTAATTTTTGGGGAAACTCGTAAAAGTTTGCCGCTCCTTTCATATCTGCCGCGGAATTGAAAACAAATGCTCCCTTTTTCGCTTGCCTTTGAACTGCCCAATTATGGAGTTGTGAAAATAAAAATCACTCCGTCAATCGCTCTTTTCTTAACTCTTTCCTTTTCTGTCTTTCTCTAACTTTCTCCCTGTCTATTCTTTTGTGCATAAGGTGTGTGTGTTGGGGATCAGTGATGTCAAAGTCAAAACCAAGAGCATTAAGAAAACTGGCGAAATGCAATCCAGCTGCAATCCGACATGACGTCGGAAAACGAGGGCTGTGGAGCAGAGAGCTACGGCGTATTCCCAGGGCGCACAACTGCTCGCGGCCTTGGCTTTGATCTCTTCAAAGCCTTCTGCCTCCTGTTAGATGAAGAGTCTTGGCTTTCTTTCGTGTGCGCTGGAGAGAGCGAGCAAGTGAGCGAGAAAGGGAGTGAGTGAGTGAGAGGAATTATAGGGGGTTGTTGTGTGCGTAAAAAAGAATGAGAGAAAGAGAGAATAAAGGAATTTATAAAGAAAGTGACATGCAGAAAGATGTTATTTTTTATTTATGGGTCAAAATTGATCAGATTGTGAGAATAATTACGCAAAATTCCCCGGATTTTGTTACCTTCTCCGTTTCTGAGGTCAGAATCCTGACTAAAGGGGAACCAGGGAGGGGCGAGTGGGGGGGCGACGGAGACAGGGGAGGTGGTGTTGAAAGGCAGGCTGCCCTGTTGCCATCCAGCAGAGCAGAAAATGGGAGCACAATGCAGTGATTACCCTTGCAGATGTCCCCATATTTATGTCTGCAATGTTTTGGTGGCGTAGGCGGTGGGATTGCTACGGATCTAATGAGGCCCCTGTATTGTCATGAAGCGTGTGCCCGGTTCTGCCCCCTTTGCAACCCCAGCACGCCCCAGCCTTTGGTCTTTCCCACGTGAGACTGTAACGCAGATACCATCCCGTCCCAGGTGGTGCATTTGTGAAAGATACACAGTTACTTAACATGTAGATGAATAGATGCACGTGGTCAATTGTTGTTAGTTTTTCATTAGTGGTATCTGATATCTGGAGAGCAGCATTGGCTAATCACGATGTAACGTATATTTAAACAATTTGATGTCATTTTAACTTTTTGGTTTTAAATTAAAGAAAACGTCTGTCTCTTTGCCTTACCCTGATTTACAATGGTAAGATTATTATAATATTTATTTATTTGGTCATTTATTTGATCGATATTACTTTAATGAGATCGACACAGTACAGGGTGAAGAGAGGTGTTTGGGATTGGCAAAGGACCTCGAGCTGGGTCACCAAAAGTGCGTATGCACTATATGCTAGAGCACTGCCCACTTGAGCTATGAGGTAGTATTTTTGACTATAACTCCTGTAAAGATGACTATGTAAAGTACCTTGCAATTCTATTTTAATCCGAGGGGGTAGGGGTGGGCGGTAAACCGGTAGAGATTTTGGACTATCGTCTCTATCGAGGTTACGCGCCCACGTCACGCTCCTGTGGGCGTGGTCACGAAAACGTAACGTTTGTATGCGTATTTAATAACTTTTAAAACAAGTTATTTTAAGCCATTGAAACACAAACAACAGATCTATATGCGTGCGCTCTTTCTGTCTGTGAGGAGCGCGCAAGTCGCGCAACCGCTGCTCTTTCTGTCTGTGAGGAGCGTGCAAGTCGCGCAACCGCTGCTGGTTAAGCTTGTGAACATTTTTCCGCTTTGTTGGCCTTAAATACATATAAGCGTCAAAATTCCCGTCTTTGCAAGTATCCTCATGAACACGACCATTTAGGGCTTAAGACAAAGTGAGCAACTAAAGAGAAAACGCATGTGTAACAGTATATTGGCTTAACTAGCACTTTACTGTATACGTTACATTATTAATACGCTCGCTTACACGGTTTATCCTTAGCCGCTATATTCTACTTCTTATACTATGTATTGATTTTCAGTGTTCTCCTCTACATCTACTCATGTAAAGCTGCTTTGCAACAATTAACAATTGTGAAAAGCGCTATATAAATAAAATTGAATTGAATTGAATATTGGATCCGGTCTTTGGTATTAAAGGGGAAGTTACCTAATTTTGCTCCTGTCTGTCACTCATGTTTATCAAACAGCATTGAGAGAGAATCTCTTACTGATCTTGACTAAATCACTTTTCTACCTTATAGGAGCAGTGTGTAAATTTCAGCGGCATCTAGTGGTCAGGTTGCGAATTGCAACCCACGGCTCAGTCCACTGCTCATCCCTCGCTTTTGAAACGCATAGAGAAGCTACTGTAGCCACCAACGGAAAAACATGTCATCGTCAGAGACAACTTAGTAGAAAAGTTTGTCCGTTAAGGGCTTCTGTAGAAACATGGCGGCACAAAATGGCGACTTCCACGTAAGGGGACCCTCGTGTATGTAGATAAAAACGTCTCATTCTAAGGTAATAAAAACATAATGGTTCAGTTTAAAAAGGTCTTTATACACCCCTGATAATGTAGTTTTGTATATTACTTTGCATTTCTGTCAAGAAATCCTTCTAAAAATTACACACTGCACCTTTAAATTAAAAAATACATACATGCATACATAATTATTTATTATCATTCCATTATTATTGACTGTTATAATAGAAAAACCTTATTAAAACATAAAAACTCTACCGTGATACATATCGTTATCATGATATAAAATGAATCATATCGTGATAGAAGATTTTTGTCTTATCGCCCACCCCTACGAGGGGGTGATGGAGGCAAAAATTCACTGAATGCAAATAAGACTTTTATTACTAAAATAAAACAAAATTTTATGTTATACTAAAAATCCGCCATCTATCAATATCTTGCTTGTACGCTTAACCCTCAATGTGCTAATGTTTATCCCATAATCGCGGTTTGGGAGCCGCAGCCATTACGAGTGCACCGTCATGTCGGCTCATTGTTAATAAGGTTCATCAAACAAATTGACTGCTCTGCGCCTTTGATCTGATCTTTCATCTTTGAATCTGGCATTCTGCACGGCCGTTACTGATCTCCACAGGCCCGCATTGTGATGTTTTTTCGCTATCGCTAATTGATTTGAACCCATGTGGAGTGTGTTCATTTATCACTGAAGTGCCCTTCTCAGATGTACGGGCTATCAGATATGAGACCGCATATCCAAATGGACTCTAAAAGGGGTTTGCTGTATTTTTAGGATCTGCTTTTATTCATCCAAGCATCTCTCTCTCGCGCTCGCTCGCTAATGTTAGTCCTGAGGAGAGTAGCACTTTTGTTTGCTCGTCTTGCTTGTTTGATGCTAGATGATGAAACTTATAAAAATACTCGGCAAGAACGCAGAGTTCGTCTCTGCCTCGTACAATCTTTTCTCTGCCTCTCTCAGATGGTTATTAACTGCATCCTTGCCTCCCAGAGGAAGTGCATGTGTAATAAGGAGATGAAAATTTACAGCTTTGTTCGGAACCGAAGCGCTGAGGGTGGGCCCGTGTTATGTCTAGGACGGCAAACGTGGGCAGAGGCGATCTGTCGTTTTTGGTTGTTCAGGGAAGGACAGAGATTTTTACATGGAAGTTTTGGAGCGAACTTACAAATGATCCAGCATGTGTGAGTGTTTTATACAGCACCAGGTGTAGTTTTGCATCATAATGTCCCACTGATGATGTCAAAATTGCAGGATGACATTAGGTCGATAAACAAAATCAAATTATGTTTTTCCATTTTTTTTTGTTTTTTTAAATGTAACTTGCCTGTTAGACGGGTGGATATTTCATACAAAGTTATAGGGGTGGTTTCCCGGACAGGGATTATCTTGATCCAGGACTAGACCTTAGTTTAGACCTTAGTAAATATAACTAGTTGTAACAAACATGCCTTATTAAAAACAAAGCAAAGGTCACTGATGTATTTTAATAAATGTCTGTACAAGTTGTTTTCAGTTTGGACCGCTCTTACATTTTTTTTAGTCTAGGACTAGTCTAATCCCTGTCTGGGAAACCCCCCTTTTTGATGATGGCACACAATTTGATCATATTTCAGGGTTATTGACATTGCTTTGCTCATCCAATGATGTTGTGACGTGTTCATGATCTCATGTCAGTTCAAACATCAATTCAGAATTTCTTGGAAGTTTCGTCAACAGTGCGCATCATCTATATTTAAGTTTCTATTTGTCTAAATGACATTTAACGCACAAAGCGCAATGGCCTTTGCTCAATGGCCGCAGGGTTCGGCTAATTTAGTGAATGTCAAACAAAAGCCATTTTTCTTTTCGTCAGACCTGATCTTGGCCCTGTTCCCGCTCCTGTCCCATTATCTCCGAGTTAAATCGCACAAAGTCTGGAAAACAAAGACCTCGTGCACGTTTACATACCCCGCCGCTCCGTCTAGCCGTGTTTGAACACGGCCGAAGTTTTGTTTGCTTTAGCCGGGACAATAGTCACAAAAACTCCTTCAAAAGTTTGGAACGGGGGGAGGTGCCGTCCTGTGTGTGAGCCGGCTCTCGAGGGCTTGTTGAAGTGTTCCCCTACTTGTGTGTAGTCGGGGAGAAGTCATTTTGTTCACTGGGGGGATTATTGTGCGAATGTGTGCATTCTCATACTGAAGGTTTTCGGTGACTGATGGTAAATTGAAAAGCAGTTGTGTTGAGGTTAACTAGCTAATTCCCTAACAATGTGGGAAGGACACATTTATACCAGTGGTTTGTTCGTAATGCGGCATTGTCCTACAAACAGAACAGTGATACAAAAGCTTTGTGTGACAAAAGAGCGAAGATTTACGGTTGTTGCGATTGATCCTTCAGGCTTATTGAGACATTTTCTGTCTTTTAATAAGACTGAAGGATCTAATGAATAAGATTTTGAAGCATCATTTTGTACTTTTGGGGTAAAAAAAAGTTTTTAACTGTTAACTGATTTTGTTTCTAAGAATGCAAAAGTACAAAAGTTTTATTTGTTTTTTTGTTTGACTATCTTGTTTGTTTCAAAATGTTACCAATTGGGCTGTGTATCAGCAAGAATTTCAGCGATATGATACATGTCCCGATACAATGGTTTTTATAGGATACAATGTGATATGCTGCGGTACTGTTAGCCTGGCAATATACTGTGATATTTCCTATTTTGGGAATAGGATATAATTTTAGGAAAGATGTCCATCATATGCAAACTTTAGCCAAAAAATATTTAACTTGTCTGAAACTGTGAGTGAGTTAACTCTTTCACCGCCAGCGTTTTTAAAAAAAAGTTGCCAGCCAGCGCCAGCGTTTTTCATGATTTTCACCAACGTTTAATGCCTTCCAGAAAATGTTCTTCTTTAAATATATAAACATACACTATACCAAATGAAAGAACAGACCCTCTGCTTTCAAACAAAAAAAAAAAACGTTTCATCCTACCTTCAGTGGTTCTTTTGTAATCAGCTTTTGAATATGGGTAGGTTTCTGCAAAAACACCACATTTTGAGCAAAAAGCAGAGATAATTCCATTTTTGTGACGGACTTTTCATAGAGATCCCATTCAGAGCGATCTTTAAAACAGACACGGACATGCAGCCGCTTGCCATAGGGCAATACTTCCGGGTTTAAAAAGTTGCGGAAGGGCGCCACCTGGTGGATAATAGCGGTATTGTGGAAAGACAGAAAATCTCGTCATTGGCGGGGAAGCGTTTTCTCTTAATTGACGAGATATCTCGTCAATGGCGGTGAAAGAGTTAAGAGCCGACCCGGACTTTAAATACTTAAAAGTTGGACTTGGACCCATGCAGAACCCCATGTCATAAATCTAATACCCAAACAGCTATTTTTTTATAGCTGGACCAGGTTGGCACATATTACACCACACATTGCTATTAAATCAGTAAACACGTTTTGCAAGTTCGCTGAAATTGATGCATACAATCCATATCCGAAGTAATTAAACTGATCATTTGAAACAGGTCCTCTACGGGTCCCGGGTCCTCCGTAAAAACCTTTACTTCCTGTCACTCTGGAAGTTTAGATAGCGCTATCTAGCGGTCAGGATGTAAACTGAAAATAAAACAACTGCCGTGAATCTTATATGAAAAAAATCGATACAATATTGGCAAGCAAAATATCCCGATACACGCGTGTTTGGATGTTTCTTACACCCGTAAGTACCAAGACCAGTTACAAAACAAGAGAAAACAAAGGTTTTATTTGGTCGTTTAACTATCATCAGTTTAAAAGAAAGAACAAAAGTAGTTTGTATTCGTAATTGGTATCGGATTAATAAGAAGATATTACTTCTAACAATCGGTTATAAGTATCGGCTGAGAAGTTTTATATTGGTGCATCTCTAATTATCCAGATGTGCATTTTGCAGATGCTTTTATACATTTTATCATCATCTTGGTTAACTGGGAATCAAACCCATGACATTCGCAACTACAGGAACCTCGTTTACTTAAAGGATCTTTAAAGAGCACCTATTATAGATTCACAATTTTACATTTCCTATGTTGTGTAAGTACATATGCAAAGTAAACGTATCCAACATAAACAACGTGTAAACGATATGCAAAGGTACAAAGCCAAAAGTAAACAATGACGTGAGTTATCATCTCCAACTTAAATGTCTTTTCTTGGAGTACAACAAACACGGATTGTAGGCAACAGTTTACTTGACATGAACACGGCGGTAATTTTCATAATTCCACTCGCTTCTGACTCTTGGCTTGTAAGTCGCCCATGTTTTCATTTTTTAAGAATTTACTACTGTTTAAAACATGATTCAAACACGAGTTTTGTGCAGTGTAGAGTAGTGCTTGTTGTTTCTTGTTTTTTTTTTTTGTACGATCACAAATGCAGACATTGTTTTGTGTTTTAGTATCCTTACCTTACCAAGGTAATTGTTATGTTCTGTTCAAGCCGCACTGACAAAGTTGATCGATCAGCTTGGTCATCATCTGCATTTTCTGGATCAGATTTGGCTCATATTGATAAGGTAGTAAAGACGATATTAAGTCTTTGCATCAGGAGCTAATCTTTCAAACATGGTAAGGAGCGTCACATTTCAGGCTGATGATAGAGGTATTCAGGCCAATCACAACATAATGCTTAGCTGGCCAATCAGAGCACACCACGCTTATTTATACCATAAACCAAAAAATTACATTACACCAACTACACCAAATAAAGTTGTTTTTAGCAATATAATAGGGGCTCTTTAAAAGAAGCACCCAAGCCATATCAAGTGATCAGAATATAATTTTTTTAGTTTTGTATCCTTATCCACGTTTTCTTCAGAATCAAGTTTATTACAAACTTCTATGAGTTCGAGTGCTGCATTTGGTTTATTTAGGGTTCTCATATAGGGTTTGTGGGTAACCAACGTATTGTCATGATGGTCGCAAGATCGAAATAAGATGCAGATGTTGTATTGTAACTGAGACCTTGATGTTCTCCAGCCATGCCGATGTTTATACAGTGCTCGGAGCAGAAAGCCACATCTTCTGCTATGCAAATGAGCTTTCTATGTAGAATACTCTCTCTTTTTTTATCCTCCCCCCCTACTCTGCTTTCTTCTCATCTCAATCCTCAACTCTGGGAAGCTCTGGCTTTGTTGCTGCGTGTGAAACTAGGTCACTACCCAACATCATCTAAACCACCTCCGTTCACCGCCGCCTGGTCCGTCTTATCTTGCAGGTACGGTTTGAAAGCTAACGTACATGCGTGTACCACCTTGTCACAGCTTTACTCAAATATTAACCTGATACCTGCAGAGATGGAACGGGAGGGAGGAGATTGTTGCACCTCTCCATCACAAGGACCCCCATAGGGTTCATTCTCCCCTCACTGCAAGTTCCTCCCAAATCCATAGTGACACTCATTTGCACGCTGTATACCTGTGTGAATGTGCCGATAACATGTGCATCCTACTGTAAAACTCTAGTCGCCTGCTTTGAATCAGTCATCACTTACTTGCGCTTACTCTCTCTCATTTTTTATTATAGCCTTATTTTCTTAAAAACCATTGTGCTTGTCCTTGCAAAATACACTTCCATGATTACTAGGGCATTGCTATTATGTTCATTTTGTTATTATTGCATTTTGCATGCACTTGCATTTAAAGTGACCTGCAGTGCATTAAAGGTACAAACCAATGAATCGTGCACCCAGCATGTATTGTAGTTGGCAGTGCAATTATGTCTGCATTTCGGCCTTCCAGAAATAACCAAGTGGGATCCAGGGCTGGCTCAGAATGAAAGGAAGAAATAAATATTCATTCATATGCTTTCTGAAACCACAGCACACTTTCGACAACGCACGTAACGGCGTAATGTGTGCATGGCGGGTGCGTTTGGTCAATGGGGGCGCCGATGCCTGCTGGATGGTCGTCTTTGGCAGGAATGCATGACCTTTCGATGGTACTTTGAAGTGACCAGGCCTGCTGCGATAAATGAGCCAGGCATAAGCAGTGAGGTTGAACGTGCTGCGGGATATCGAGGGTCTCTGCCAAACCCTTACAGTAGCTAGCTGGTAAGTCAGACGACCAATCAGAAATGTAAACGCAATCTGTCAGGTGCCACCACAACCCAGATCTCTTTTGAAAGATCTCAGCTGAAATCTTTTTTTAGTATGTTAAGGTTTTTAAAAGTGCATCGTCAGCTTATTGTACTGTTTTTGGGCTTGTTTGATGGTTTGTGTCTGCATTGCATGTGCTGGTGATGTGGTTTTCTGGTGTTCATGGGAGAGATGTTTGATGTTTTGCTTTTGTGTTTGCCAATAAGAGATCCACCTGTGCTGCTGTCAAAGTTTAAAGGTGTGGCAAATTTTAACTTTTTGAGATTTGAGAATTACAAAAATTTCAGTGGCTACATTTATTCCAAAACATTTTTGGTAATGCTGTGCTTCCTCGTGCAAATTATTTCTTTATAATATCGTAAAGATTCTGGCGTATAGGCTTTGTTTTTAATATTATTATTTTAAAGATTTGTTTAATTTGTATTGTTAATCATTTATAACACAACAAAACAAATGAAAAATAAACTATAAATTTAACTTAAAAATAAAACGAATAAAGGTAACAATTTTCTACCTTTTACATTTATTTTACACACACACACACATGCACAAACACATTTATCTCAATGGCAAAAAGCGTCTCATTAACTCTGAAATCCTATATATTAGGTAATTTATACATGTATATTTATTTATAAATATATATATTCCTTTTAAATAAATTGCTTGATAGTTACATGATTTTAAACTTTGAAATGGTGCAAAACATGGAAGTAGGGGATTGCCTAGTAAAGCAACATTAGCTCCGCCCACTTCCGGCCTTATGCTGCGTTCACACCAGCCGCGGTAGAGGCATCAAGCGCGAGTGATTTCAAAGTTAAGTCAATGTAAAGACGCGTTTACGCGCATCTGGAGATCTCGTGGCACGAATGAGGCGTTTAGCGCGACACTGTAGACGCAAATCCGCCTTATTCATGCATCTAGTTTGTGCGAATAATGCACATTTGAACTTTGCCGCGGGAAACGCGCGATTTCAAAAATCTGAACTTTGGTGGAAAATTGCGCCACCTTAACCAATCAGGAGCTTGCTCTAGTAGTGATGTGATTACAGGAAGCAAGCGGAGTCGCAGAAGCCCCTCCCATGACGCAAATTTCCACGTGAATGTCTCGAAAGACTAGGATTTCACGTGCGTCTTTCACACGCAAATAAAGCGAATAAACTTAAAATGTTCAAGTGGCCAACAATGCGAAAATATCGCATTTTGCCGTGTCTTGTGTGAATGCACAGTCAGACTGTTACGCTGCCGCCGTTATCGTCAGACTGTCATGAAGTATGGTTCTGCGTTTTTGCAGTTGGTTAGTATTGCATATTTTTTGTGTAGTGTTTATTTTCTTCTTTGTTTTGAGTTTTGTTTAGAATTTTTTGTTAGTTTAGCTTTTGAGGCGGTTTCACAAACCGGGATTATAGACTAGTCCTAGACTCAAATTAATGTAGGAGCTGTCCAAACTGAAAACAACTTGCACTTACATATCTTAAAATACATCATTGCCCTTTGTTTTGCCTTAAAATGCACAGAAGTAATGTTTTTAATAAGTCATGTTTGTTATATTTCCTAATTAAACTAAGCCCTAGTCCTGGTTTAAGATAATCCCTGTCCAGGAAACCACTCCTTTATACTTCACCTTATTCTGTGGTGTGTGTGTGATGCCTACATGATCAAACACCAACCTTAACAGTGCTTTTAAAAAGACTGCAGAGCATCACAAGAAAATAGGGTGGGGATGTCTCACTTTAAAGCCCTAAGGCCAGGCTTTCCTTCATTCGTTCCCCCTCATCTCCCCATCCCCATCTATTCCTCTCTTCATTCCCTTGTTCATCATTACCTCGGGCGTGTGACATGTGCCACCAGAGCTCTTCATTAATTGGGTTTGGTTACATTAAGCCCCAGAGCCAACAGACCATCCTGCCAATATCACATTCCACTTATAACACGTCACTCCAGACTTGGTCTTTAAGTTGTTTGTACTTGGGTTGCTCACTTACTGGGGCTTTATGGGAGCCGATATATCCAATTGAGTGGGCCGTGTGTGTGTGTTCACCTTTTGTTATTTGAAGGTCACGCATTCTTACGGCTATGAGTACGAACACCTGGTCTTTCCTTGGAGGGTGTGTGGGGCGAGAACTGTTTTGGCCAGTAATGCTGGGTGTGTTTCTATTCAGCACTGAATCGTCTTTTGTGGAATGTTAAAATATAAAGCAAATCGTCTTTTACAATTTTTCTTTTCTCGTCTTTTATAGCATACTCAGATTTTTCTGTATTGGCCATTTTAAAGGTATGTTCCAGGTTTGACACTTGAGACATAATGTTGATTGACCAACATGGAAATTATTAGCGATGCCTTTAACTTTAATTATCATTTTGCTTTAAAAAAAAATTAAATCAAGTACAGGCTGCCAAAATCTGAATATCCAATCTTTAAAATGTTATGTTTCTTTAATGAGCAAGATGGATCTTTTACTATAAATTCAAACCATATGATATGTTTTAACTTGCATACGCATGCATTCATTCTTTAATTTTCATTCTCTCTTGCTTTCGCTCTTTTCTGTATATTGGATTTTGTATCTGTCATTGGTACTTAAGTTTCCGACTCCCTGAATGTTTGCAATACACCTCACAATCTTTTACTCAGTGGTTTTATTGTAGCTGGAGGCGCGAGGAGTCCTCATTGCATATAAATTACAGTAGAAGGGAACAGATTATTATAAAGTCCCCCCACCACAGAAATGAGATAATTGAGTGGATGACAAAGGGCGGGAGGTGCGAGGAAAACATTTGTGGGGTAACGTCAGCAGTGTTATGAAAGTGTGGAATGGAGGCAGTCGTGAGTCGTGCTGGCAGATAGTTGAAGTTAAACTGCATTAACAAAACATTAAATGTATTTTTTTAAATACGTTACTGCTTTCGTCACGCACGATTCGTTACTTTGCAATGTCCATAAGAAACTTATGTATTATGATTTTTAACTGATGTCACCAACTTTCAACGAATAAGACTCGTTTATGTCCTCTTTATATTCTCTTCTGTTTAAAAACTTTAAAATTAAAAACAAAACAAAAATAAAATTGAAAATGCAATTTGTTTTTCAATCTGTACTGTTAAATGTGTAACATTTAAACACTCAAAAAATATTTGTTGGTTCAACTTAAAGTAAGTTGCCTGGTTGCTTAAAGGACAACACCACAGTTTTTCTATATTTTACTATGTTCTTACCTCAACTTAGATAAATTAATACATACCTATCTTTTTTCAATGCGTCACTTAATCTTTGTACAGCGCGTCATGAATGTGTTAGCATTTAGCCTAGCCCCATTCATTCCTTAGGATCCAAACAGGAATTAATTTAGAAACCACCAAACACTTCAATGTTTTCCCTATTTAAAGACTGTTACATGAGTAGTTACAAGAGTAAGTATGGTCGCACAAAATAAAACGCGAATAGAACTATATTTTATCTCAACTTAGTTTGTAGCACCTCAACCTCGGCGCACAGTAACATCATCACTCCTGACTACCCCCCTTGCTCAAACTTTCGGCAATATTACTGCACCCGAGGTCGAAGTGCTGCAAACTAAGTGCTCTTCCGCCATAGTTCTCATTTTTATCACCACGTTTTATTTTGTGCCACCATACTTACTCGTGTAACAGTCTTTAAATATCGAAAACATGGAAGTGTTTTGTGGCTTCTAAATTCATCCCTGTTTGGATCCTAAGAAGTGAATGAGGCTAAATGCTAACACATCCACGACGCGCTGTACAAAGATTAAGTGCATTGAAAAAAGATGGGTATGTATTAATTGTGTAAAAATGTAGTGTCAACTAATATTTTTAAGTTGAATTAACTCAAAATTATAAGGTAGCCAGGTAACTTACTGTTTTAACCTGTTGAGCCAACTTTTATTACTGTGTACCTTTTACTTTCTGTTTGCTGATTAGTTAAGTCGGTGTCATTTTTGAAATTACCATTTTGTCTCCAGACCAGCTGCACCCAATTGCGTCGCCTGCCGCTCTCAACCTTTCTCCCTCTCCTCTGAATTTTCTACGGGCCCTCGGCCAGCTTGCGTTCTGCACAATGAAATTCTTTTTAAAACCACATCTGACGGGCTCGAGAGGCAGGCTTGGCCAGACCTGCTTATAAAAATCTAAATGGACATGCTTCTTTTCAATTGGCACCGCCTCTCTGCAAATATGAATAGAAAGACCTAAGCCTATTATTTTTCTAAATAATAAAAAAAAGAGTAGGGGTGGGTGGAGGGGTATATGTCGGTGCTATATCATGCCTGTGAAAATCTGTCCCCTGTGAGATCTTGGGGATAATTCACCATGGCACCATCTGACCTGGTTCCTGTGGTCACTCAGGGTGTCCCGCCACTTCCTGCTCGGGTTGGGCGAAAGTGTTTTTAGTTTAATACGCTGGGTAGGGAACCGGGTGGCGCGGCTTGTACCACCTGGAAAGCTTTGAATGGCCTTGAGTGGTGGTGGAAACTGGCTGAGTGACTTATTTAAGACTACGGTAAGCCAAAAGAGCCAAACCCCTCCCTTGTATTTTTAATTTGAAATTTATTTCCTTGTTTCTCTTCCAAAAATTGAACGCATTTTGAGGTTGTGAAAGGTTGTGCCTCGGGCCCATGTGAATTGGCACAGCAGGTTCAAGGTTCCCTGCTGGATTTTTTTTACGGGCCGCTCAGAGATGGCAGTTTATTAAGAAGTTGAGAGAAATGGGTTCTGACAGCCACAACAGAGAGACAGAAAAGAGGTTTCGATCGAATAAGATGAAACGCAAAGTGCCAGCTCCCACTATTGATGGGTGCCTTAAGTCAGGGGCTATGTACTTACACTGGAGGTGAATTATTATTATTATTATTATAATTTTTTTTTTTGCTTGTGCGCTTGTGTTGTTTTGATGTCTTGTTTTTAGTATATCATCCCCTTTTATTTTTCTCCGTTTCTTTGAGTCACAGGCTAGAGGCTTAAGTTAAAAAAAACACTATGCCTGTCTCTTATCTCGCTCCTGGTGGAAAAGCCAATAAGAGCGGAGAGGCGTAAAATGAAGGCGGGGGTGAGGATGCTATCGAGAAGCCCCGTCTTGGTGGCTATTGCCCTCGAGTCACTTTTTAGTAATGAGGGCAAACCAGGAATAAAGTTTATTTTAAGGTGGGGTAATAGTGTTTTAAAACTTGTCCAGACGAGCTATCACCTTTGACCATCTGATTTAATAGGTTCTGAAAAGTATCCATGTATAAAATCTATTTGGTTTAAGTAATCCAATTGTATGCATTTAGTTAAAGTTGCAATCCGTAACTTTTATTGATTCAAAATAAACAAAAATCAGTTACGTAAACAAACTTTTTTTATTGTCTCCTCATCCCGTTTCAGAACTATAAGCTTGTAATAATGATGAATAAGTTGAGCTGTCATGTTGGATTTCGCAGCAAATGTCAATCTTTTACGAATAAAATAATCTGCAATTACACATTTGAAACAGAGATGGCAATAGAGAGGAAAAATTACCGATTGCAGCTTTAATATAAGTCTTTGAAACTAAATAATACGTTTGTGAGAGAGAACGATTCATATGAGCTTATTTAATAATTGATCTGTATCTTTTGAATCTCACTGGGTCTTGCTTAACAAGTTGTTATACAAATTTGCTTATTCGGATAATCTGCTCTGTTAATAAAGGACCTAAGAAGAGTGTCAGTCAAACCACATATGTGGCTCGCTGTTTATTTTCCATGCATTTTTGGATCAGTTTTGGTGAAAAACCGGGTTATTTAAAAAAAAAATTATGTAAAATTTGTGGCGGCCACCATGACATCTCAGCATATGAAATGTTTTCATGTGAAAAAAGCCATTTAATTCTTTAAAAAGGAATAGTTTTCTGAATTGCTGTCATTTTCGCATCCTCATATTGTTTTAAACCTTTCTGATGAACACAAAAAAGATTTAGATGAATGATGGCAAGCACACAGCTGATTGTAACTATTGACTTCCATGGTAGGAAAAACATATTATGGAATTGCTTACCATTATTTATTAAAATGTCTTTTTTGTGTTCATCAGAAATAAATACATTTTTACAACACTGAAAAAAAATATTTATTGAATTTAATCAATTTTTTTAAGGTAAGTGGTTGCAATCAATTTATTTAAGCTACATTTAAACAAAAGTTTTATATTTTATTTAATATTTTTGTTTAAATGTAGCTTAAAAAAATTGATTGCAACCACTTACCTTAAAAAAATGGATTAAATTCAATGAATAATTTTTTTTAAGTGAAGTTTGTAACAACGTGAGGATGAGAAAATGACAAAATTAAAATCTTTGAGTGAACTACACATTTAACATCCCTATCAGTTGGGTAGTCTCTCTTGGGTGTCAAAGAGGCTGTTTACACTTGGCATTAACATGCGTTTTCGTCGATCGGATCACAAGTGGACGACGTTAATGCCAGGTGTAAACGGTGTTCAAAACATTTTGAACGCGTCCACTTTCGACCCCATTTCAACCACATCCAGAGGTAGTCGAAACCACTTTCGATCGGATCGCTTTGGAGTTGCGGAACGCAAATGTGGTTGAATGTGTTCTAACAGCCACACGCGACCTCCTTCTCTCCGCCCATTTATCTAATCTGAGGTATTAAACACACGTTTTACGTCTTTTTTTACTTCTGGTGTGAACATACGGTGAACAGCGCTATTTTTAGCCTTTCATTGATAAAACTACCGCGGGTGTTCTCTGTAGTTTCGTTTTGAAAAGGTGAAAGTTGCGCGATCCTATTTCATCAATTGCGCTAAAAATTCAGAGAAAGCTCCAACATATAAACATACAAAACACTGTGCAGCATGTATACTTGCTAAACAAGCAGCGGACTCCGACATAATATTAGTTTGCGTCCATATAAACTCATAATTACTCCCGCTCGCGTTTGAATGACAGCAGACTCGCCCACCGTCTCACAGTATTCAGGACAGAAGCGGTCGAAAGTGGACAAAAGAGACGGATTTAAATACCAGGTGTAAACGTAACGTGTCTCTCTCGTCCACTTGTGATCCGATCGATGAAAACACATCTTAATACCAAGTGTAAACAGCCCCAAAGACTCCAAAATAATCCCCCCATCCACAGACACAAACAGACGCATGCTTCCCGCCCCGTGGAAGTAGCGTGTCTGCCGAAGAAATTGCACCCCACACCTGCCTCTAACCAATTAGCCGGCTGGGAACGGCAACCTTTGCTCCCGAATTAGGACAAACTGCTCGTTCATGCCTGCGGGAGTTTTGCAGGCCATTCCTAACCTGCCTCGCCGATTCTGTGATTAATGATTCAGAGGCGTTTTTTAAAAAGTTTAAGTAACCTTTAGGGAGGCGTTAGGATAATTGTGCTCATTGTTTTTGTATGTAGTTTGACGCCCCCTACTCAAAGGGACGTTGGTACATCATCAGCAAACCATGTCAGGGAGACTTTCCCCAAATTTTTGTGTGTCTTCCACCACGTATCGTTGATCTGGCTCCTGTCAAGAGCATTGCTTTGTGAGTCAGCTCAGAGTTGCGTGTGTGTCAAGTCTACTGGTGACGTTATTAACCCTGCTTAGTTCCACCGCAGACAGCCGGAGCTCTGTAATGAACTCCCTTATTCACTGACTAATGACTCCCTTTGATCTTCAGCCCCGAGACCTCTGGTCTGCCTCTGCCCTGTGGCGCTCCCTCCCTCTCTGTTTCTCATTCTCTTCTTCTCTCACCCACGCTCTTTCTCCACCAACCCCCTTTTTCTTTTCTGACCCAAAATACTGCAGACAATCCGCATATCGGCAGCAATGTGACTGCTTGTGGCTTTGTAACAGTCGAATGCACAGCCTAGAAAAGTATAGTTTCTGATTCGCACATTGCGACAAAATGCAATGCATATCCTACATTCTCCTGTAGGGGCGTGTGCGACTTGCGTGTACCATGCACGCAGGGTTTCAAAATCCGTCGTTGCGCGTACAGTACCTTTGTGAGTCACCACTTGTTTGGTGTTTTCTAATATGGGTTTGTTGTTTGTGTCTTGCAGTCAAATAAGGTGCCGGTGGTCCAGCCATCACATGCGGTTCACCCCCTCACCCCTCTGATCACGTACAGTGATGAGCACTTCGCCCCCGGCCCGCATTCAGGCCACCACCCTCAAGACATCAACCCTAAACAAGGTAAATATATGCACACTGAACCCATACACAGTCTTCATTTCATGCAGTTATAATGCATTTAATCATTTCAATTTAAGATGGAGGAATTGGAAACTTTCATAGGGTATAGAAATAAAATATGTACTTGGACCTGATTTTAACCAGCAGAAATTGACCGAATAGTGAGCAATGTTATGGTAATTCACTGTAATGTAGAGTCTTGTCTTGAGTGGTTTATTGCTTTTATGAAATTATTAAATGGAACCAACTGCTATGTTTTGGAGAAATGGCTTGAATTTATGTTCATACGCTTGATCGCTATAGATAAACTAAGCTAAAAGTTCTCCTGGATACAAACCTATCACCACTAATTATGTTAAGGGCATGGTCTTCCTGTAAAATGAGAGTCGGAGAAGTTTTTGACCTGTGAACCAACATCCATATGCGCTGTTTCCTGCTAATGTTCACCTCTGTGATGACCAGAGGGTAAGGCCAGACAGGATGTGATGTAATCAAGCGGCAGAGATTTAAGGAACTATAAATAGTCTGAACAACGCTGTACACTATGGGGTGGTTTTCCTAACAAGTCTTAAAGGGAAAGTTCACCCAAAATTTATATTCTGTCATTTTCTTGTCCTTATGTTGTTCTGAACCTGTATGAATTTCTTTGTTCTGATGAACACAAAGGAAGATATTTTAAGGAATGTTTGTAAACAAACCGTTCATGAGCCCCATTGACTTCCTTAGTATTTTTTTCTCCTACAATGGAAATGAATGGTGCTCTTGACTGTTTACATTACTCAAAATATCTTCCTTCATTTCCTCACTTTCAGGTTGTTACAAATCTGTATACAATTCTTGGTTATGATGAACATGATGACAAAATTTCATTTTTGGGAGAACTATCCATAGATACAAGACTAGTCCCAGACTAAAATCCATATTTGAAGTGTCTAAAAGAAGTAGTCCACTTTATAGATGGGGCCCATTGACTTACCATAGTATTTTTTGTCCTACTATAAAAAGTCAATGGACCCCATCTTTAAATTGGACTACTCCTTTAACTTAAAACAGCTTGCAGTGACATAATTTAGAAAAATATCAACAGCATTGTTTTGTCTTAAGATGCACACCAGTAATGTTTTTGTGTAAGTTATGTTTGGAAAAATGTATTTAATGTCCAAATATAACCAAGGCCTAGTCCAGGAAACTGCCCATGTAAGTAGTTTGGTATGTGATCCAAAACTTTGCCATCATCCATTGTTTTCACAAACGTGCACTCACTAATACTTCAGACTATATGAGGGGAAATAAATTTTTTTTAAGCTTTCAGAGTCTTTAAAGGATAAGTCCACTTTCTTAAAGGGATAGTTTGGCCAAAAATGATATTAAACCCATGATTTACTCACCCCCAAGCTGTCGGAGTTGCATATGTCCATCGTTTTTCAGACAAACACATTTTCGGATATTTTAGAAAATGTTTTAGATCTTTCAGTTGATTAAATGTAATGTTATGGGGTCCACCCATAGTACACGTCCTTCAAGTCCAAAAAAGTGCGTCCATCCTTCACAAAATAAATCCAAACGGCTCCAGGATGATAAACAAAGGTCTTCTGAGGGTAATCCACGCGGTGTTGTTGTAGAAATATCCATATTTAAAACTTTATTAACGTAAATAAATACCTTCCGGTAGCGCCACCATCTTAGACTGCTCTGTATTCAGGAGAGAGTATTAGCGTAGTGTACGCACTTTTCTTAGTGACGTATGACAAATTCGGAGGACAGGGGCACAGAGCAGCAGCAGAGTAGCCTCCGTAGGCTGCGTAAGATGGCGGTGCTCACGGAAGGTAGTTATTTTCGTTAATAAAGTTTTAAATATGGATATTTCTACAACAACACCGTGCGGATTACCCTCAGAAGACCTTTGTTTATCATCCTGGAACCGTTTGGATTTAATTTGTGAAGGATGGACGCCCTTTTTTTGGACTTGAAGGTCGTGGACCCCATAACATTACATTTAATCAACTGAAAGATCTAAAACTTTTTCTAAAATAAACAAAAATGTGTTTGTCTGAAAAACGATGGACATATGCAACTCGGACAGCTTGGGGGTGAGTAAATCATGGGTTTAATATCATTTTTGGCCGAACTATCCCTTTAAGTTAAAATCTTGATACTTTACTCACCCCTGTGTCATCCAAAATGTTGATGTCTTTCTTTGTTCAGTCGAGAAGAAATTAAGTTTTTTTAAGGAAAATATTCCAAGGTTTTCTCAAATTAATAGACTTTATTGGACCCCAACAGTTTAAAGTTTCAATGCAGTTTAAAATTGCAGTTTCAACGCAGCATAAAAGGACTCTAAACGATCACAAACGAGGCATAAGGGTCTTATCTAGAAAAAAGATTTTTCATTTTCGGCAATCAAACTAAACTCTGCACTTTTTAACCACAACTTCTCATCTTGCACTAGCTGTGTGACGCACCAGCGCAACCTTACGTAATGCGTAAACATGTCGAAAGGTCACGCGCTACATATGTGAAACGCACACTTGTGGACCATTTAAACATTAAACTGACATGAAGACGTTAATTAGTATTATTCCACATACAATCGGGCCTCTTTCTTCACACTTGTAAGCACTGGAGCGCTAGTTTTACATACGCATTTCGTGAAGTCGCGCTGGCGCATCACACGGCTAGTGCAAGACAGTAAGTCGTGGTTTAAAAGTGTATATTTTTTATTGCCGAAAATGACTCGTTTGCTAGATAAGACCCTTTTGCCTCGTTTGGGATCGTTTAGAGCGCTTTGAAGCTGCCTTAAAACTAGGGATGCACCGAATCCAGATTTTTTAGGTTCGGCCGAATCCCGAATCCACCGTTTAAGATTCGGCCGAATCAGAAACCGAATACCGAATCCTACTCGCATTCTTATTCCATTAACACAGTAAAACACATTAATGAAGTAAACAACGTCAACAGCAGTGTATTTTTCATTTAATTTAATTTTAACTGTACATTCTGCCAGGATGACAAGTTGAAAAAACTATTTTGACAATTACCATAAGCCTATGCATAATGAAAGCGATGCGTTGCGACACGCTCGTTTTTACAATAAGCAAGCAGCTCCGCGTTGAAAACTATATTTAACTTTGGCTGCGTCCGAAACCGCATACTGTGTAGTAGGTACTGAATTAGATGAAGTACCTACTTAATTGCCGTTAAAACAGTAGGTACTGTATAGTATGAATCCTGGTAGTATGAATGAGATTCGGACGTACTACATCCGCCATCTTGCTACATCACGTGACATACGTCGTCATCACGTCATGTCATTTCAGCGCGAAAACAGCCGCGTCCCTCTTCTTCTTCGTTGGATAACTCCTCGTCCGGGGCATCATGGGATAGTGAAGCGTCCATCGTATGCACACTGCAAAATCTAACCGGAAGTAGTAGGTCATCCGGGTACTTTTCGCATACTGTTTTTCGAATACTATGTATTCGGACATACTACTCGCCTCGCCTACTGCTTTTCGCGTACTATATAGTATGTAGTAGGCGGTTTCGGACGCAGCACCTGAGTGAGAAGCTCCGCTCGTCAATGTCAGGTGTCACACGGCCGTCCAATTACAGTGGAGGAGGGGCGGGAGATTACCACAGCAACCAACCGGTTACAGCTGAAGCATCACAGCTACCGAGCGCTCGGCTGAAAAACAGCTGGAATTTGGTGTCCTCAAGGCGTTTTCAGCTGTGTTTAAAAGTTTTGGTGTGTCCAAAACCTAAGGCTCAACGAAAGAAAAAGCTCATCTCCACGTCAGCACCCGATGTGTGTAATCAACGGCCGCGTGACGTCGACCTGCGTAGCGCAAGCCTAGGGTTCGGTTCGGTGGAAAAAAAATCTAGGATTCGGCCGAATCCGAACCCCGTCAAAAAGCCCAGTATTCGGCCGAATCCGAATCCTGGATTCGGTGCATCCCTACTTAAAACTGCAATTTTAAACTGCTTTACAACTGTAAACTGTTGGGGTCCAATAAAGTCCATTAAATTGAGAAAAATCCTGGAATGTTTTCCTCAAAAAACTTAATTTCTTCTCGACTGAACAAAGAAAGACATCTGCATTTTGGATGACATGGGGGGTGAGTAAATTATTTATAAATTTTTTTTTTTAAATAAAGTGGAGTAATCCTTTAAGAGTGTGAAAGGGATTCAATCCTGTATCACTCAAATACATTATTATAGAAGAAAATGAATTGTGAACGCCATCTTATGTTGACTCTTAAAGCTTTTATTAATAAAACTTGTTATTCAGGCACACCCTAGTAGTTACAAAAATCTAATCCATGGAAATTTTAAGTATCGGTTTTGCCAATTTTCCTATAGTGGGTAATGACCGTAACCTAACCAAATCATAATTTGAGAGCCGCTACTTAGACTTTGCACTTACAGACGGCACATTTAAAAAGCCTGTGAAATGAAAAAAGTGATCAGTTTGATAAAAAAAATCATGTATTTGCACCATATGTCAATATACAGTATATCATCCATGTCCATTAGACAGTTCATTTAGCCCTGGGGTCTAGTTCCACTTTTTCCTCTAAGTTAAACCTTCATACACAAATACAATCTTAAACCTTGATGCCAATGTGTGCACGTGTACCGGCGTGTTTTTGAAGATATCAAGTACTGCAGAAAAACCAACATCTATACGCATTCATCATATTAGCAGGGTTTATTAGCACGGCTCAAAAGGTTCCTAATTTTCCTGCAGTCTACTTAAGCATTGATGCCACACTGCTGTTTTCCAGATGTGACCCTCTCTGATTTTCCTCTCTTCTTGAATCCTGAAGCAGGTATGCCCAGGCATCATCCCGGACCTGACATTCCCAATTTCTACTCCCTCTCTCCTGGGGGAGTTGGACAGATGACCCCTCCGCTGGGATGGTAAGTGCGCACGAGTAAATGGTTATCTTAAGAGAACATTCACGGTCAGCAAGCGTGAAACGAATGGCTTGGATGTATGTAGGAGATGGTTGTCTTGAATTAGAGTTGGACTACTTTTGGCTGAAAAGACCTCTGGGATGATCGACTTATAGACTGTTTGTTAGACGGACCAAACATGAACCAAATGATTTTCTTTGCCAGTTGTTTGAAAATGTGCATCACAACTTGAAGAATAAGCTGCTGCATTATAGCAAATGTGCCATCAGTAGTCAATAGATGAATACTAAGGGTGTCACGATTTCGATTTTAAATCGAAATCGATCGAAATTAAGTCACAGCTTCGAACTTCGAATTAAAAAATGGGATCGTCGATGCTGCCACGCCCCCATGTCACGTCCGGTCGGCTTGCCAAGAGAGGGAAAGAAACTCTCAGAGATGCCTTTAAAAACATCTGTCCAGCGGAACGCGATCATATTTTGAACACGAGGGATGCTACAACGCATTGAAATGCATATCATAAACAGGATTACTACCTAGTGATCTGGCTTTGGACAGAGCGCAGCTCTCTGCACCTGCGCGAGAGTGAGAGAGGCGCAAAGATGCAGCGGATTATATTTGAAACAAAAGGGATAGTTTGCCTCAGCTCGCATAACGCATAAAACTGAACAAATACATAAGGATTACTACTTTAGTTTATGTTTAGACTTCGGAAAGATGCGAGAGCGCGAGCGCGTGCACGTGAGACAGAGAGAAGCGCAGCTGCTTATGATGCTGGATTTATTTCAGATGCTATGAGTCCAAGACACGCGCATTACGTCCATGTGCATTAATGTGCGTGCAAGAAGGAATCCTCTCTCTACAAGCTCTCGCGTTAAGTGAAGCCCACAAACCCCCATGCGAGTTGTGCAATGTGCATGTTAATGTTAAACTATAATAATAATAATAAATAATGGCATATCATTTTTGTCTTAAAAAAAAATGTAAAAATCGAGAATCGGATCGAATCGTGACCTTAGAATCGAAAATGTAATCGAATCGAGGATTTGAAGAATCGTGACACCCCTAATGAATACATCAGAGGCGGGACCAGTTATGGTTTATTTCCACTTAATTTTAACCGACCCGTCTTTACCACACCATCAAAAACAAATCATACACATTCCAAACAATGCTTTCGACAGTGCCCAACAGACCCTTTTTGTTCGCATTAAATTCGATATGACGTCCAACCCCAGTTGGTCTCCTGCATAGAGACTGTCTTGAAGTACGACCAACAAGTTCTCTCTTTAACCGTGCCACTAAATTCCTTAATCTGTAAACACAAGCCTGATGGCGACAGCATGATTGTTACACCTTCCCTGGCATGGTAAATCTGGCTTATAGGGCCATGAATCATCTTCAAATGGTTAAGATTAGCAATGTTTAAAGAATGAAAAAAAAACTGTAATTTTTTTCAGGTTCTCTCATCACATGGTACCAGGCCCTCCTGGACCCCACGCCACGGGAATCCCCCATCCAGCCATCGTCAACCCGCAAGTGAAGCACGAACCACATCACGATACGGACCTGATGCACATGTAAGCATTTTGTTCAATCAGCTACGAGCAAAAATCTGCTAGAGGGATTGGTACGTAGCACTAAAAGACAATTGCATGACCCTTGTTAGCTGTTAAAAATGGTTTACTGATGTTGGCCTGCGTTATCAGTTACGGGTCACAGATCAAAGTACTAAAGGGGGGGTTGGTTGCCCCTTTGGGAATCGTTGTAACACATGGGAGTGAAATAGTGGGTGATTTGAAGTTTGCCATTACTGGTGAAGTAATCTCTCCGCATGAAAGCATCCAACTGGACCTAATTAAAAGCCGCAGTGAGCTTTTCGACACTGGCTTCCAGATCGTTCTCCCATGCAGCTCTCCGATTGGCTGGAGGAATCAGATGTTCGGCGCTCTCACACTCGGTGGCGTCGCTGTGGCAGCTGCCTTCGCACCATCACCCCCCTATTTTGTATTTTCTTCATTGCTTAATAATTCCCCCATAACCCTCTTCTACTGTTTCCTCAGGAAACCTCAGCACGAGCAGAGAAAGGAGCAGGAGCCCAAAAGACCTCACATCAAGAAACCTCTAAACGCTTTCATGCTTTATATGAAAGAGATGCGTGCCAACGTGGTGGCCGAATGCACGCTGAAGGAGAGCGCCGCCATCAATCAGATCCTCGGCCGAAGGGTACGTATCTGATTCGGCACCACGCCGTACTCTATTGCGATTCAGCAAATACTTCAATTTAACAAATACTGCAATCTGGGCCCTTCAGGCAGGTAGCGGGTTTAACGGAGCATGTTACTTCTTTTTGGAATTGGAAAAAGAGGAACCGTTAAACATGTTTAATGGTTTAACCAAAGCCTTGGCACTTTTGAGGTGGCTAGCCACAGCAAAGGACCGCTCTGCGGCAGCGTGGGGTAATTGCACCCTGACATAGTTTGAAGTAAAGCGCCGCTAAATTGGAACCAGTGTTTTGATATGAAATCAAAGTTCCGTGTTTTTCTTTCTTTTTCGCTTCGCTTCTCTCATCGCCGCATATGTTAATCTCTTCATCATGTGCCGTTCAACCCGAGGCATGCACACACACACAGATTTCCATGCGCGCGCACATGCAACATTAGGTAGTTAGCAAGGATTTTTAGCAAGACGCCAGCACGCGTCTCTTCGGAAGGAACTTGAAAGTGCATGTCAGTAATTGACTGCTTTTTTTTCTCTTTCCCCCCTCTAATCTCTCTCTCCCTCTCCCTGCACCGAACAGTGGCATGCTTTATCTCGGGAAGAGCAAGCTAAGTATTACGAATTAGCCCGCAAGGAACGGCAGCTCCACATGCAGCTCTACCCAGGATGGTCTGCCAGAGACAATTATGTAAGTGTCCACATTAACACAATGCTTCAGAGTTTATTGCATGATTGTTAACGTTTGCATCATTCGTGAGAAATGTATGCATCAGTCACTCCTGTAAAGTACACGATTCACCCCTGTGAGGCGCTTGTTTTATTCTGTTGACACTTTTTTTTACGTTTTCACCAAGTAAATCCACATGAAGGGCTCAGACGCAAAACCCGCTAAGTGCAACTGGCATGATTTCTTGTTCATTAGCATTTTTATCAGACTCTTATAAGCTGTTTAAACCAAGGACACTCCACTTTTTTTGAAAACATGCTCATTTTCCAGCTCCCCTAGAGTTAAACATTTGATTTTTACCATTTTGGAATCCATTCAGCTGATCTCCAGGACTGGCACTACCACTTTTACCATAGCTTAGCATAATCCATTGAATCTGACTAGACCATTAGCATCGCCCAAAAAAATAACCAAAGAGTTTTGATATTTTTTCTATTTAAAACTTGGCTCTTCTGTAGTTACATCGTGTACTAAGACTGACGGAAAATTAAAAGTTGTGATATTCTAGGCAGATATGGTTAGGAACTATACTCTCATTCTGGCGTAATAATCAAGGACTTTGCTGCCGTAACATGGCTGCAGGAGGCGCAATGATATTACGCAGCAGACAAAAATAGTCCCCTTAGTGTCTTTCAATAGCAGGGGACTATTTTCGGGCACTGCGTAATATCATTGCGTCTCCGTTATTTTTATCAATGAAAGCCTGAAGATAGCACTGTACACTGTGTGTTTGCACTAGAAGTCGAAAACAATGTAAAATATTGTGCTTGGTACATCACATTAGATTAAGAGGCGGAGAGTAGGCAGTCTTTTGTGGCTGCTCGAAAACGTTCGACCACATGCGCGTTTACACCACAAAAAATGTTTTCGACTACCTCTGAATGTGGTCGAAAGTGGACGAGCTCAAAACTTTTTGAACACCGTTTACACCTGTATTTAGCGTCATCCGCTTGTAATCTGATCAACGAAAACGCATCTTAATACCAGCCCACTTTGTGGATTCTGCCTAAAAAACTGTAATTCTGAATGGCCTGAGGGCGCGATTAAGCGGATTTGATGAATGATTTGACGAATTTAAGTATTTGATGAACGTATAGTACGTGTCAAGAGCATTCTGTTGATATGATTGTCTCATTTTTGTCGGAGGTGGCGTTTAGCTGCTTTTGCGTCTGAGCTCTTCAAATGTTTTTTTCATGTATTTAGAAAACCAAGTCTAAACGATTGTTTATACCAATGTGAATAAGTATATGAAAGTATGAGATTAACAATTTTAACTCTTTCCCCGCCATTGACGAGATATCTCGTCAATTAAGAGAAAACGCTTCCCCGCCAATGACGAGATTTTCCGTCTTTCCGCAATACCGCTACTATCCACCAGGTGGCGCCCTTCCGCAACTTTTTAAACCCGGAAGTATTGCCCTATGGCAAGCTGCTGCATGTCCGTGTCTGTTTTAAGGATCGCTCTGAATGGGATCTCTATGAAAAGTCCGTCATAAAAATGGAATTATCTCTGCTTTTTGCTCAAAATATGGTGTTTTTGCAAAAACCTACCCATATTCAAAAGCTGATTGCAAAAGAACCACTAAAGGTAGGATGAAACGGTTTTTTTTGTTTGAAAGCAGAGGGTCTGTTCTTTCATTTGGTATATTGTATGTTTATATATTTAAAGAAGAACATTTTCTGGAAGGCATTAAACTTTGGTGAAAATCATGAAAAACGCTGGCGCTGGCTGGCAACTTTTTTTAAAAACGCTGGCGGTGAAAGAGTTAACAACAAAACTGGCCGCACGGAATCTGACGGCAAATGTGTGTCGTTTTCTAAAGAAACTTGACGTAAAAAATAATTTTTAAAATCATTCTGTCTAAAGAAAAAAAAATGGAAAGCAATTTTTGTCTTCGTTTAGTATGAATAGTTTTACGAGCGATTTACAGAAATGTATTCTGCTTGACAGAATGAAGTTTAGAAACACAAATAGGATAAGTTCCTGCGTAAATCGTTCATCAAACCATTGATGGACATGCAATATGAAAATGATTTAAGTTTATTGAATACAAATTTGATATTCTTGTTTCGTGAATAAGGCCGAGAAACCTGAGCTGAATTAGATAACGCATGTCATTTTTTGCATCGTTAATAATTTAAGCTTGTTTTACAAGTTTTATGCAGAAACTGTAAACTAGCTGAAATGTAAATAGCTAAAACTGTACTATTACACACCGGCGATTTCCATAAAACGCTTTTATAACTTCTCCAATGTAGCTCTCAAATTTACGAACATGTCTTCGTTGGCCGAACTTCCACATCTAAGTCTTAATAGTAAAGCTGAACTGGTGTCCCAGAGCAGAGCATATACTCGATGACATTCAATTTATACAATCAACCTTTTACTTAAAGGCGGGGTGCATGATATCTGAAAGCCAGTGAAATAACTTAAACAAACACGCCCCTACCTCAATAGAATCTGGACCTTCTTTTGATAGACCCACCCCACTCATACGCAACCCAGGCAACGGTGTCGGTTAGTAGACACGCCCCTTACTGCTGATTGGCTACAAGTGTGTTTTGGTAGTCTGCTTGACTCCCTTTACAGTGTTTTTTAAAAATCATGGACCCCACCTTTAAATATCAAGACGGCTGGCTTGCGTGATGTGGTGATGACGACCGCCGACACCTAGCTTTTAAACGGCATAAATCTCACCGAACGTATAATGCTGAGACTTGATGCTAAAACTAAATGCCGACTTTCACGCTAATCGCGGCACGGAAAGGCAACAGGACTAAAGAGAAATACTTCTTCAAAGACAGATCCCACTTAAACATTAGCAGTGGGAACACACTTGTATTTAATAGCGCTAAGTATTGCAAACGTATCCCTGTACTGTCAGTGATGTTTCTACTGCTCTGGGCTTCTTGCTTCTGTCAGCCAGGGTTCGAATACACAGATTAGCAGTGAATAAGTGGATTATCAGACTTTACAGCAGGCAACCAGAGCGTGGCTCATATTGGACTGCGAATGACAGTGCACCACTATCTATACCTATAGTCATCCTGCCAGGGGATTCTGGGTAAGCCACAAATCCGGAAGCAGGCCAGACGTTTCACTCTAGTGGAGTGTTTGTCGTGTCAGTCGGCGCAGGGGTGGATATATTTTATTCCCGTTTGACTTTGTGATTGGGCCGATCTGTCTTTTAAATAATAACTTTGGCAAATTTTGATAAATTGAGGTGAGCCATAATACAGATTAAATCTTTTAAAGAGTGTGCCCTTGTTTTTTGCCACTGTGTAAATATTATTCAATGGATGTTTTATAGGGAAAGAAGAAAAAGCGGAAGAGGGAAAAGATCCAGGAACCTGCCTCGGGTAAGACCCAGAACCCCTCCTTTATCAATGTGTACCTGATGTAATTTGTTGCATTTTTTTTATTATTGAACACCCCACTTGGTTTTATATAGGGTTGCAAAATTCTGGGAATTTTGGAAACTTTCCATGGAAATTACACAGGAATATATCGGAATTGTGGCACACGGATGAAGATAAGTCAGATGTCGAAGAAGATAATGTTTGTACGTGATACAGTTTGTATAAATTATTCATAATTTACAAATAATTTCCGTAAGTTTCCAACTTGGAATATTTCCTGAGCTTTGCAACCCTAGTTTTATATCACACACGCTCAAACCCCATGAATTCTGTCGTAGTCACAAAAGGATGTTTTTAAGCTCTGTAATACTGCTTAAAACACTTAAGACTTAAAGGTCAGTTCGCTGAAAATACACAAAGCAGGCAGGTTTACGGTCTGTACGATTTACGATTTCTTTTTGGAAGTTTCGCAACATCACAAACTGCACACCCTTCCATCTTTCCATCTCATTCCCCCCACAATTCAGTCTTTTAGGATTAGTCGGTTTTGAAGAGCATGTGCATAAATAAGTCCTGACGTTTCCTAATATAAAAGTATTACAATATGGCCCGTACATTTTAAAGTGATAGTTCACCCAAAAATCATCATTTACTCACCTGTATACAAGAAATCACCGCAAAGAAATTTGTTTGTAATCAAGCACAAAGCGAAAGCACCGTTGACTTCCATAGTAAGAAAGAAAAATACTATGGAAAGCAATGGTGCTCAAAAGCAGTTTGGTTACAAGCATTGCTCAAAATTTTTAATAAATGTATATAGGTTTGAAACGACTTGAGGCTGAATAAATGATGACAAAATGTTTATTTGTAGGTGAACTATCCCTTTCAATGTACTGTATATCTTGCTCTTAGCCTGAAAGATGCAATGTATAGTGTAAGCAACCAATTTAATAGTGTTTAAATGTAACAAACACCAACAAATAATGTCTGTTGGCACTACATTGACAATTAAGACCAGAGATGGGCTTGTTTTACTTGTAGCTCAGTTGGCAGAGCATGGCACTGCCAGCGCCAAAATCATGTGTTCAATTTCCAGAAAAAACATGTAGTGTTAAAAAAATAATAATTCTTTAAATGCATCGTTTTGGATTTGCCAAATGCGTAAATGTAAATGTTGAAGGCACATCCTGGTGATTAAAAGCTACAATTTCCTGCAGGTACAGGCCAGAGAATGAAAACGGCGTACATCTGAACAATGGTAAGAGCTTCTTCCATACCTCTGGTCTGACTGTAATCTTCTAATGTGGTTCTTGACAAACGAAAAACACTAAGACTAATCCTAAAGGTTCACCAGTCAACCATTCATCGTTGCATTGTGTAAACTTATTGATTTTTATGACCGATCATTTGTCTTAACATGATGTGGGATTAGATGCTGTTTTAGGTTTTGTTATGAAACCAAAGATCAGTTTGCTAGCATACAGTTTATTTAATGGTGTCCTCGCCTGGGAACATCAAGTCCACACTATCAGATTTCGTTTCCCATTCATTTCTTCCATGTATAACATTTGGCATACATCTTTAACACAATCTAGTGGCGTTTGTCTATGTTGAACCAACTTTTTGGAGAACATTTGGAAACTGGTATTAAGAGTCGACCCAGATGTAAGCTAACACTTTTAGCGTTTACCCATATCGCCCCCATGTGTTTTCAAGTCAACTCTATGAATGAAGAATGCACTTGCCCAACATATTTGGCATGATTTGTCCTTTTCTTTTTTTGCCATTAACGAGCACATAAAAAGTGAAAGTTGGATCTATTTAAAGGAAAACACCACTATATTTCAATATTTTACTTTGTTCTTACCTCAACTTAGATGAATTAATACGTACATTAATAGCAATTAATTTTTGTACAGCGCGTTGTGAATGTGTTAGCATTTAGCCTAGCCCCATTCATTTCTTAGGATCCAAACAGGGATTAATTTAAAAGCCACCAAACAATTCCACGTTTTCCCTATTTAAAGACACGAGTAAGTATGGTGGCACAAAATAAAATGTTTTAGCAGATAAAAATGAGAACTATGTTGTATGGCAGAAGAGCACTTAGTTTGCAGCACTTCGACCTCGGGTGCAGTAATATTGATGGGGGTTTGAGCGAGAGGGGGAGTAGTCAGGAGTGATGATGGTCAAAGTGCTTCAAACTTAAGTGTTCTTCCGCCATACAATATAGTTCTCTTTTTATCTGCTTAAAAATCGCCACGTTTTATTTTGTGCTGCCATACTTACTCATCTAACAGTCTTTAAATAGGGAAAACATGGAAGTGTTTGGTGGCTTCTAAATTCATCCCTCTTTGGATCCTAAGGAATGAATGGGGCTAGGCTAAATGCTAACACATTCACAATGCGCTGTACAAAGATTAAGTGCACGCATTGAAAAAAGATGGGTGTGTATTAATTTATCTAAGTTGAGGTAAGAACATAGTAAAATATTGAAAAACGGGGGTGTGTTCCTTTAAAAAAATTACATTGGTAACACCTAAAAAAATTAAGCTTTTTCAACTTAAGTACTTCAATAGTTTTGTAAAAACTGTAAAAATGTAAGTATTTTTAAGTTAACCCAACTTTCACTTTTTACAGTGCAGGTAACAGTTAACAAAAATAAATAAATGCAGTTAAGGATGGTAGTAAGCAAAACTCTTTATCTATTATTTTCGTTATCTATCATTATCTATAATATCCTGTTTTTCTTTGAGCTTTTATAGCTACGCAAAAATGAGAAGCCTGGTCGCGGTACACTGTGAAACCGACCAGACAAAGGTTTTACGGTTGATCGGTTTGCTATCGTGTGGTTCCCGAACACAAATTGGACTGTTACACAGTCTCTTTCTTCTTTTTTTATTTCATTCTGTAAGCCACAGTACCGCTGCTAAAAAGACGCTCAATCTCTCATTCAATAATTAGCGGTGGCAGAAAAACGAAATGGAAGCCCCAGCTGATGTATTGTGGGAGCCTTTAACTAATATACATAATACTGAGAATATTGCCAGTCAATTCATGCAGAGCTCAAGAGCTGAATAGTGGTTTAGCATATGCACAAAAACATTCCTTAAAAAAATAAAATGGGAATAAAGACAAATCCGTTTAAGGGTTTTTTTTTAAGGACATCTGTTTAAATATCCTTTACCATTTCTTCTTTCATTCAGTGCATGTAAACATTGACAGCACTTTGTTTTAAACTTTATTAGCACCACTGTCCCTACAACTTTTATGTACAGGAGTTGGTTACTAACACTGATGTCATAAAACAGAAGACCATCTTTCCAAAGTTTTATATTTTGTAGTTAAGATAAGTAGTCTATGTCCATACGGCCCACATCGTAGCCGACCGACATTTCCATATCCGCTTCTCGACTCCGTTTCTCTCATTTACGAGCTTACGTCTGACTAACCCTTGTGATTTACAAGCTTTGAGATTGTTATCTGAGCTGGGGCATACATGGCCTCCGGGTTTTTTTGCCACTGTGCGTTTTGTTTCATTGAGAAAAGGGAAAGCCGCATAACAATGCTGGTCTTTTAACCTAGCTGCCTCTGAAGATGTTAGTCACTCCGAAAAGCCAAGATTGTGAGTCCCCAAAGTTTGGCGCATTTGAACCTGCTTCTTTGTTGCCACCTGAACATCGACGTTGGGTCCGAATGTTTCTCGCGTCATTCTTCTTCCAGGTTTGATGTCGTTGCACAAGTTCGTCTTGTATCAGTTCAGTCTCAAAGCTTTCAGTGTTCCAGAGATTGACAATAGCGAGGCATTGTGGGAAAGCGGTGGAGGTATGGGCCACGACCCGCTCTGTGATGTTGAAGCCATTTTGTCAGCTGCGCCCGAGTTGGGCCGTCTTTACCGAGCTTCATGTCTGTGATGTGTGAGGCCATAAGTCAGCCTTTGATGAAAAGCTTGAGAAGTCGCTTGTGTGTCAATGAAAAGTCGTTTTTATCTTCTCGATGTCCACTCTGCTTCAAACCCTTGGACGTTTTTCCATAGTAGTCGTTGTAGACTTACTGCCAACCTTTTGTGGAGATGAACGGTACCTTGGTGGAAAAGGGTTTAGGATCAGTCACATTTGACAAACTAGTAAGTGTAGACATCACTTTCCACCACATTTATCTTCCAATCCTTATAAATCCTTTTGATGGTGACTATCACCTCCGTCACTTCCTCAGTTTATTTTAAAGTTCGGGTGGTGTTGAGTCACGTTTGGCCAGATGTAGGTCGTAACCCGGTGTGTGCTAAGCAGCTCAGGAATCAATAAAGCTATGCGGCGTCTACTACGTTTCCTCTCCACTCGCTCCTCTCTTTCACACCCAAAACGTAGTCTGCGCTTTGCTGGAGTTCCTCTCCTAGGCAGTAAATCTGGCTCCCATTGTGAAACCCCCGCTCCTCCACCCCTCCTACTGCTGACTGCGAGTGAGGCGAGCCCTTTGAAGCAGCCGGGCGGTGGAGGGGAGCAGTCATTGTGCTTTTCTTTGATAGTGCCGCCCTGGCTCGCAGTTCAAGCTTTGCAGGAGCTCGGGCTGAGCCAGCGATCTCTCACCACCAGCTCTTGCGCCCTTCATTCGTTCCTTCTGGTGTTCCTCACCTGTTTGTTTTTTGTGGTGTTGTTTAATTTGTTAGGTGAAACGTATTTTTCCGTCAACGTATGGGAGATTACGATAGAAAGCCCCCCTCCCCTTTTTAACCAAGCTTGGTGCAGTTATAAAGAAGTTATTGTGTAGTTTTTAAAGTTATAGTCTCATGGCAAGAGGAACTGCTGACAGAACGAAGCGGTTCGGTTTATTTAAAACAGGATTTTTCTTCCAGGTGCTGTTTTTATTACTCAGTTTGGGTAGATCATTGGTTGTAGTGCCTGTTGAATTTTTATAGACTCACCGGACGTCAAGCCAAGTGCTACAACGCAAGGTCAGTGGTCCAAAGTTGGTATATAAAGGACCTTTATTTTTTTGCTGACTAGACTTAACACGACCCAGATTTTAGGCTTTAAATTCATATTCACTGCCAGCATTTTATTCTAATGTCATGGAGGCTTTGAACTTTTATGCTTCAAATGCTCTCATGTACAGTTAGGTGTCTGTAGAAATGGTTGATTTTACGTTGAAATTGCGTTATGTAGATGCCCCAAGATGAACAACTCATCTTTGATATTCACTAACTTAAAAACTAGTTTTTTACTTATATAGTGTTTTTTTTTAGTTCAATAGGCTTAATGCCCAGCTGCACTTCTTCCTGAACTTCACCCAGCTCCTTGTTTCCTGTCTGCCATTATTGGACAAACTGATTAATCCAGGTGTGCCTGACCTCAGTAGTCACAACAACAATAATCAGACACACCTGGATTAATCAGTTTTTCCAATAATGGCAGACAGGAAACAAGGAGCTGGCTGAAGTTCAGGATACAAGCCTATTGGTGCAAAAGGTAATGGGATCAATTTCTAGGGAACACAAACACTGATCAAATGTAAAGTTTGCAATGTACTGTAAGTTGCTTTGGATAAGTGTCTGCCAAACGCATAAATGTTCATGTAAAACACCCACTGGTTTCAGATTTGTTCACAACATTGCCTCAACAATCACCAAAATTCAACAAGATTTTTATGTGAATCAGTGTGAAATGAAAGTAAAAGCCAAGGTATAGTCCGTTTTTATTTGGACGCGAGCTTCCACGCACAGTGTGCGTGACGCAATTTTCGTTATCGAAAGAGTGTGCGCGTACGATATGCCTATATTTTGTTGCGATGCACATGCATCGAACGTCTGTCTACATCATGTACGAGTCAAATAAACTATACCTTGCAAGGCTGTGCGTTCGATCGTGCGCATACGTTCGTGTACACGTAAAAAAAACTGACAGGTAATAGACTATACTACGGCTTATTGTTTAAAAACATACTACCGTTAGAGCTGAAGATCTTTGCCCGAACCCGACGGGACCCGTCGGGACCCGACGGGCTCGGGCGGGTTCGGGCTTTATTTCTAACATTTTACACGGGCTCGGGGCGGGCTCGGGCTTCCGCTCCGGCTTTGTGAGGTAAATGAGCGGTCAAGTTCAAATCAGTAGCGCAGGATCGCGCTGAATTCATTTACAGTGGATTTAATGATTTTCCTCATCAAAAACATGTAGCCTAATCTTGGTGAGTAGGTTTTTCAATGTATAACTAAATATGAATCGAGTCTTACATAATAGACAGAGGATATAATGTTGGATATAAACTAACGACTAATGTTGGCAGTAGGCTAATGGAGAGAAGTGCCGACGCAAATCCCGCGGAGCCTGCCTCTTAATTTCGTTATTGCCAAATACCCATCTTAATTCAGAATGTATTATCTTAATTTAATTCGTTAAGAAATAATAATTTTATTGGCATATTTATAGTGTATTGCATAAGCCTATTTAGAATGAGATGTTACAATGTTACAGATTACTTATTTCTTTGTTTCAACTTCCAAGTGGCGTGTAGATTATTAGTCATGAATAAATAATGTTAAAACCTGTGTAAATGTCTCATTCTTGACAAAAGCTGTGTGTGTGCGCACATTTAAATAATGTCGGGCTGTAAACGGGTTCGGGCTTTTAAAAAGCTGTCAATCTAAATGTACGTTCGGGTTCGGGCTGCATTCTGTCGGGCTTCGGACATTTCGGGCCTAACTTTTAAGGCCCGATTACAGCTCTAACTACCGTATTTTCCGGACTATAAGTCGCTTTGAAGTATAAGTCGCATCAGTCAAAAATGCGTTTTGAAGAGGAAAAAACATATATAAGTCACACTGGACTATACGTTGCACTTATTTAGAAAATGATTTCACAAAATCCAAGCCGAAGAACAGACATGTAATCTGGAAAGGCACGTTATTCAACTAAACAATGGCTGAATAGGTGTCTGTACATATTAACGTAATATTACCATTTATTCACCGAACACAATAGCATATCGAACATACCTGAGAGGCTGAATAGGCTAAATTAACACGATAAGCCAAATCAAGTTCAAAAAGGTCCTGAAGTCATTCCGCATCACTGAATCCATTGAATTACATAAATACAGGAGCAGCATAGAGCGGACTCTCGCGGCTGTTGACCGTAATACTTTCTCTTGGTTCATATGAAATAATTTTGACGTATAATTCGCACCTGACTATAAGTTCCAGTACCTGCCAAACTATGAAAAAAAAGTGAGACTTATAGTCAGGAAAATACGGTAAATCCCACAAACGTTATATTCTGTTGGTGTATGTTTTTGCCGATGTAAACCAGCACTTGCGGAGGGAAGTATGGTAGCGAGTTTTTTGTCGTTTCTGGTGAAAGATTTTCCGAATAATAATTTTTCCTGCTTTCTGAGCAGTCAGTCGCCTTAACGTTAGTTTCGGGGGAAGAGAAAGGTTAGACGAGGGAAGGAGGTGTGTAGCTCCCAGCTGCAGGCTTTTTCATTTGCCCCAGGAGGTGAACGGGCCAATTGAGAGACACCGGGCCATGCCTGTTATCTTAACCTCCCACACTTCAAAGGCATCCTTACTGCCGATGAGAGAGAGAGAGAGAAAGAGTGGGCTGACGAGAAGGACGGAGAGCGGCTGGCCCTAGAATACAGAGGATCGTTTCATTTCCTGCGAGTGAGGGCTCGGCATTCCACGGCACAAATGGGAAGTCGCTTTTGAATCCCTGCGTTTGTATGGAAGCGGGCTATAAAGGGTGGCCCAAAGGCACCGCCAAACCCCCTCCGCCCTAACCTCTTTAAACACCCCAACATACCACCGCCCCTTCCAAAGGGTGGCTGGAGGGGAGACGCAGGAAAGCTTGCCAGCCTTTTTCATCTGCGGCTGGGAAGGAAAGCGCTCACTGGGAAGGGGGCGTAGGGGCAAGGGAAGCTTTGACATCATAGGATGAAAAGAGTGACCCGGGGAGGTAAATAAAAGCGGCGGGCCTTTTGGCTGCCACCAACCCTCTCGCTTTATCCGGTGACTCTCTTTCTCTCTACGCATTCGGCACCAGGGTCAGCTCTCCCCGGACAAGTAGTTGCCTTTCATCCGCATGCGGTAAAGAAGTGCACGTGAGTGGAGGGATGTGTGCGCTTGTTCGTGCGTATTTATGTGTGAAGTGGTCCAGGGTCGAGCTGGGGAGCAAAACTGACATTTTGCAGAAAGGTTGAATTCGACCTCAGCTCCAGGGAGGAGACCATTACTACATTTCTCTCTCTCTCTCTCTCTCTTTCTCTCTCTCTGTGTGTGTGTGTCCATCCGAGGTTTGCTCCTGTATTCCTGCTTCTTACTTTGATCAGGAATTCCATTTGATGTCCTTCTGAAATAGCCCCATACCGCTTGTCGACCAAAATAGAGTCTGGTACATTTAATATTTCAGATTGGATGAACATTTTTTGATAGAAAACTATTTGTGCGAATAGGGATTCCAATTAATAGGGAATAACATCTGGAATGTTGTCTTCCTTCAAAATAGGGACTGTAAGTAGGGTGTTTAGTGTTTTATTCATAAATGTCCTCATTGGTGTCAAATGACCTCCGCCAATGATCTGACTTTTCTTTGTAAGCTTAGAATTTCTTCTCTTTGCTTACATTGAACGGGTAAGTCCAAGGAGGCTTCCGTGTCGTTCCGCCATACTGATAAACAATAATACCAGAGAGGGACAAAAAGCACTAGCCTACCAACGCGTTTTCGTTCAGAACACGTGAACCAGCTATAAAAAGTACAAGGAGATCAGTGATTACATAACGGCTACCGTAGTTGCAACACGCATTTGAAAAAGCGAGGCGCTAGAGAGCACTGTTCGTTTGAATGCAAAATACAATTTCACCACTAGATGGGGGAAAATCCTACTTACTGTCCCTTTAAGAGTATTTTTGATCAAATGCTTTATTTTAAATATTGTACCCACTGATTGTTTCGGATAAAAGCGACTGCCAAATGCATAAAAGGTCACAAGATCATCACAAAATGCATTTATTGTTTGCATGGCAATTTTGCTAGCGCATTGTGTTAGAAGTGCAGAGGGTCATGGGTTTGCTTCCCAGGGAACGTGCATACGGATAAAAATGTATATCTTGAAGTCACTTTGGATAAAGGCATCTGCTAAATGCATAAATATCTTAACATTTTCATAAAATAAAAATGTTGTTTATTTAGTTTTTCTCTCTTTGTGTGATCTACAGGAGGAAAACGAAATTCTTTTTCTTCCTGCAAAGCAAAGACGGGAGCTACAGGTCCGCTTTTAGAGATGGAAGCCTGATAGACTCCTCAACCTCTCACCCCTCCATCACCTCTTGACCCCTGAGGAATTTCCAAAGGGTGCCAGTCCTTGAAAACTGCTCGTCGGCCGCAGGCGCCGCTGTAGAGACATTGAACTGAGAACAGACAATCATCAACACAGGCCCTCACGCAGATCCCCGAACAACCAACGTTTCTTCTCATTTATTTTTCTTTTTTTAATTCACTCCCAAAGCCTAAGGCATTGCACTGATTCTGTTCGTTGACCATTTGTAAAGCGCACATGTATACACACGCAACATATATGTTCACACACGTTCTGTTCTTTTAAGTTATTTTAAGTTATTTGGCACCTCTGTCCCTTGTGTGTGCACCGTCACCCTCTCACTTTCATTCACGCCCCATCAAATGTAGCATCGCAGGGGCCTGACACACCTCAAAACGTATTTAGGGATCACACTTTGCCCAGGAAATGATCTCTCTTGGCTGTTTTGCATTACTGGTGCAAATTTTTTTGATTTGTCTGTTACATCTTAGGTTCGTTTATTTTAAATGCTTTTTTATTCATTTCGTCTCTTGGTGTATATTTTAAGTGATTTTTTTTATCGTAATTATATATACTGTATATATATAATGGTATATGAAAATAAGCTTGGCGACAGGAGAGCCATTTTTCTTGTCGAAGCTTCTTGCAGAAATAACATTTGAAAGTCTTCTTTTTGATAACTATTTGTAACGAATATTGACCTCTGAGTCTTGCGCAGATGTAAAATAATGCTACGTGTGTACTTTTTATTGAGATGTCTGGATGTCACTTTTCTCGGTATTTTTGCAGGCAACATTAGGACAAAGGTGAAGAGTAGGTACCCAGAGGCCTATATTTTATTGATCGAAATTGACAAATGAAGCAGATATATATCTATATATATTTACCCCAGCACTTGGTAGTCCTCCTTTTTATTGCAATGTACCTCTGTCCTCTCTGGTAGGTAATAGAGTGGTCTTTTACCATGTTTATTCCATGCAAACATTTCCACTTTTTTATGTTCTTTTTTTAGTATTTTCAGGTGTTTTTTTTAAACATTCATTGTCATATTTTGAATCGTCAACTTGGTTTAGCATTTTGCTTCCAAGTAGTCACATCTGAACTGTTTCAACATGTCTTTTTTAATGAAAATAAATAGACATCTTTGACTGAAAATTATCTCTGTATATTGTTTTTATATTGTATATTTTTTATACTGATACACATAGGGGCGGTTTCCCGGACAGGGTTTAGGTTAATCCAGGACAAGGCCTTATTAATATTAGGTCATTTAAAACGTATGTAAAAAAAAAAAAAAACGGGATAAGTTGTTTTTAAATTAAAGCAGCTCTAACATGCATTTTAGGATAAGCCCTGTCCAGGAAACTGCCCCATAAAGTCCGATATTAAATGTGTTCTCAATTTGTTACACCACAGAAAAATCTGTTTTTAACCACCCAGCCAAATTTAAATAATGAACTAACAAAAATAAGCACACAAAATCTTGGAAAACAGGCCGGATTCTCTGCTCCCAAACGGTGGGGGCGTGTCTGCCGTCAGCGCTGAAACCACACCTACTATCGTGTTAGGGGCGGGGTCACGGCTGGTGCGTCATTGAGCCACCGTTTTAGCCCCGACCATAAAATAATCCTGAACATAGCAATGGTGAAAAATGGTGTAACTTCACAATTCAACACTACACAGTTCAGTCTGTTTCAGAAATACATTTATAATGTGTTTAGAAACAATAAGCTGAAATGACTTTACACAGACTTTAATTGTTTGTCATCAATATAATTTCTTTGTTATAGAGAACAAATCATAAATTATATAACACATGCATCTCTAAAGCTAGTGCCACACCAAAAGATTTTTTAAATCTTATAAGTTTTTTTAAATGTGAGGGACCACAAACATGATTACGATTTACTAGTTTTGTTCCTATAGTGTTTGGATTGCGGCTATGTGGTCATCACAGTACATCACAAAATCTTCTAATTCCCTTCACATAAGAAATCTTGCAACGTCTCTCGAGATCAAATGTGACTTCACAGTAAATGAACAGAACGGGCATAAAGAAATGTCATTTATAATGTGGAATCCTTTTTACATTTCTGATGTCCACCTCACTTTGGACTGTACATGCTGCGCCATGACTGCAGTTGTTACTTTCTGATTGGGTATCATTTTGTTTCATCTATAGCATTTGTGTGTGTTTGTCCTCGAGGTTCCCCCACACAACAGGATTTCTGATGGTAAATAGCATGTTGAATATGTTTTGCGATCGGAGCGCCTCCGACGTGCTCACGAGCAGATGAAGGAAAATCTGATAAGATCAACCATAAAGACAATCTGGACTTTACCTAGGATTGTCCTAAGGGGGAAAATCAGCACGATTATCTTTTGGTGTGTACTGGGATTCAGGAAACCTTAATGCTGGGTACACACCAAAAGATAATCGGGCTGATTTTGGGCCGATTTCCCCCCCTTCCGACAATCCTAGTTATGTCCTGATTATCTTGATGGATCTACATATTATCTTATCAGATTATCTCTTGATGTGAGGTGTGTTAAAAATGTCTGAACCTGATTGGAAGAACATCGGAGCCGCCCCAATCGCGAATCGTAAATATTAAACATGTTTAATATTTACGATTAGAACTCCTGATGTGTGGGGGGAACCCAGATGACAAACGTTCTTGAGATTATCACGTGAAACCAAACAATATCCTGTCAGAAAGCCAGATGATGGAAGACGGAAGCAGTCATGGCGCAACACAAAGTGAAGTTTATGAAAAGTGAACTTGTAGAGACCATGTTCCCGCTGTCTCCACGACTTCACCCAAACCCTTTTCTTTATTTCCTAGAATTTTCTGTGAAAATCATTCCAAACACTATCATTTGAAATTTCTTCCTGCATATCGTCCGCCATACTTATTCTATAGTCTTGTGAGCTTTTGCTAAATTTCCTGTGTTCACAGTCAAGACTCTGGTTGAAAATCTGTTTGTGTGTGTTGTGCTGTCTTTGACATATCACGGCACACCACACACTATAAGAGCAAAACGGTTAAATCTAGGATATTTATCCTCGTGTTTGTGGTCTATCACATTTTGAAAATCTTATAAGATGTACAGAATCTTTTGGTGTGTACCCAGCATAAGAATTTGAAATGAACAGGCAATGAAAAGACAGCTATTTTTCCATGTACGATTTATTTCAATGTGCATTTGAATATTTATTCAGGCCCAAATAAATGATTATCATAATGAAAAAGATTTTTTTAATAAAGGCTAGATTAAAGTCACCAAAAAACGGAAGTAGCGATTGCCTTTTCCCCCAGTGGTGACGTAAATCGGAGTGAAGCGGCTTCTGGAATGAAAAAAAGGTCAAATAAAAAAATATAAAGAAATTGAAGAAAATTAGGGCTTAACTTGAAATGTCCATCCAGAAATTGACCCTTAGCACCACCATCCTTAGTTACTGTTGCTACGCCTGTCAAGCTTAGAAAGCCGCCTCATGCTGGCTGACCATTCAAATGGGAAACACCCCTGGGTCAATTGATTGGATCGTTTGAAGTTGGGTCATGTTGCAAATTGCTGCGATCTTTTCCTATACCACGCCCACCTGACGTAACTTATGACCGGAAGTAGAGGGAAGAATTTGCGTTTTTGATTAAAGATTGAGGGCACATGAATTAAAAAAAATAACGTAGCTCACATTTGTCATTTGTTTTAAAAAAAATATTGCCCCAAAAATTAGATTTTCATTTCAATTTCACTTTGACTTTAATTTATTATTCTTCTAATGCCTGTCGCCCGGACGTTGAGGTGAAGAGATTTGCGTTTTTGATTAAAGATTGAGGGCACATGAATTAAAAAAAAATGTAGCTCACATATGTCATTTGTAAAAAAAAAAATATATGTATTGCCGCAAAAATTAGATTTTCATTTCAATTTCACTTTGACTTTAATTCATTATTCTTCTAATGCATGTCGGCCGGAAGTAGAGGGGGAGAGATTTGCGTTTTTGATTAAAGATTGAGGGCACATTCATTTTAAAAAAAATAATTAAGCTCACATTATTTGTAATAAAAAAACACAATATTGCCCCCCAATTTTTATTTTCACTTTGACTTTAATTCATTATTCTCATAATGAATTTTCAATTTAATAACGTTCTTCTCAAGTCTTTTTATAAGCAGTTTGGGCGGCGTTTATTGCAATGATGTACTGTGACGAAAAGCTGAATTACAATATGTAGGAGGTTCTGCATAAATGTTTTATGAAATCATAAGTGTGTGATTCGAGTCTGAAGTGCTACAGCGCCATCTTGTGTACAGTATGAACGGTCTCTACAGTCAACATTAGACTGCTCTTAAATCAAACAAAATACATAACACATTTTTCTTTAACAGTGATTATTAATTATTTTGAGTGGTTTTCTTATTAAGTTCATTAAAAGTATGTATCCGTTTTAACGATAGGCTGAATGAATGGCTCCAACTGCTGGACTTTGACACTGGTTGAAAAATTTAAAGGGGCCGTTTCCCAGACAGGGTATAGATTAATCCAGGACCGGGACTTAAATTAGGTCATTTAAGTTGTTTTTACAAACATACCTTACAAAAAACAATAATGTGGTTCATCTTGAGACAAAACAATGGCGGTGTTTTTAATTAACCTCAAACATGCACTTAGTCTGGGACTAGGATGAGCCCTGTCTGGGAAATCACCTTAAACTGTAATCTAAATCACATTAAATATGCAATTATAGTCATACAAACACAAACTGACATTAAAAATGGAAAATAGCCATTTATTTTAGATCTTATACGTCAAGTGCTTCGTTAAACATGTAACATTGTTCATTCCCATGCAACAAGAAATAGAGTACCAGCGACCTCTTGTGGCAAAATGTCATCTACCACTACCACAAATTCCTGCTATGTCTGAAGTATATGACAATAAATGGAAAAATTACGAAGAAAATCTCAAACCTTTTAATGCCACAGTCATTTCTTAGACATTCAAAATAAATGGGAAGACTTTAACAACCATAGCAAGGCACTAGGTGTACTGTAGTGTGTCCAAGTCCTGTTTCACAAGCAGTAGCTTCATGCAAGCCGCATGATGATACGTTTTTTTTGTTTTTTTGATCTTCATCATTTGATCTCTTATTTGTATTTATAAAACCCCTCCCCTGTTTTCTTGCCAAGCTTGCATTCCGACACCAGTTTGTTGAGCAAGGGGCTGGGGCTGAACAGTGGGTTATCGGGATCCATCGCATGCCAACCTGCACAACCCCACAAGGGCAAAAGACCGGGTTTAAAAACTTAACTCAAAAAAGTTTCGCGTTAAGTTTTACATAGTCGACTAAAAAAAACACTCACCGTCAATAATAAACTTTGAAGTATCCAATCCCACATAATCCAGTAGCTCAAAAGGACCCATTGGATAGCCAGCCCCAAGCTTCATAGCCACATCGATGTCTTCTTTGGATCCGTGACCTACGCAGAAGTTAACCACACGATTAACAGAAATCCAAAGGGTCTGGGTTTATAGTTTGCCGTCATTACCGCCTCACTAGCATACCTCTCTCATGTAATCGAATAGCCTCTATCATGTATGGAACCAGCAGGCGATTCACAATAAACCCAGGAGTGTCCTAAAAAATTTAGAAAAGTGGTATTTTATTTAAAAATAATAACAACGGTACATATCACAACTTATATGCAATATTTATAATAATCGATTGACTCTTACTTTACACGATACGGGATGCTTCCCCAAAGCTTTGCTGAAGTCAAGAAGAGTGTCAAATGTCTGTTGGCTTGTTGATGGGGTCTTGATCACCTTAAATTAAATCAAATATGTGATTTAAACTTAATTCAATACAAGCTTAAATATCAATGAGCCAGATAGAAAACAAACCAAACCACTTTGCAGTTTAAAGCTATAAAATTTTCCATATTATTTCTAATCTTTTATTATAAAATTATCTATAAGTATACCAGAACAGATCACATATTTGTTTAATGTTTTCATATGAAAAATTTTCGCAGTGATAAAAAAAAGAGCACAATCCAAACCTCCACCAGCTTCATCATTGGGACAGGGTTGAAAAAATGAAGACCACCAAAGCGATCTAATCTGGCAGTGGAGCTGGCGATGTCTGCGATGGGTAGGGAGGACGTGTTGCTTGCAAAGATGGTATGCCTGATTACATAGCAAAGAACTTATTAACTAACTAATACAATGCTACTGTGTATATTATAGTAAACTACATAACATTATAGACACAAACTCTGTATGTGAATATGCAAATAGCGCGTGGCTTGCTTACTCTGGAGCCACTTTGTCCAAAGATCCAAAAATATTTTGTTTAATTTTGAGATTTTCCACGATAGCCTCCACCACGAGGTCAGTGCCCTTAACTACAGATGCAGCATCTGTCGCTATGGCGATGTTCTTTACCACTTTCTGTACGAATGCTTCCCCATCCTAAAAAAAAGAATAACATGTTAGACAAAATTTACTTACATCCTTCAGGGAAATCCAGGTGAAGACTAACCTCTGGTTTTTCGGCAAACTTCTTTTTCGCCACTCTATTCAAACTAGTTTCGATGCCTTTGATGGACTTCTTCAGTATTTCTTCAGACGTGTCCACTAACACTACCGAATGCCCTGTGGTTGCAGCAACCTGACAATACAATGAAAATGATGAACAGTGAGTGACGTAATCCACTGACGCCATCACCACCCAATGACGTCTTTACTCTAAGACATTAAACCTGCGCTCCATCCTTACTTGTTTTTTGTAAAAATCCCTGTGTTCCATTTACTCTTTCCTTTTCTTTATTTTTTTCTCATTATTGTAATAATTGTAATTACAAATTTTGTATAGCATTGTAAATTTCCATGTAACATATTGTATATTGAAATTATGGCAATAAAAAAAAATGAGGTCTTTACAACCACACGCGTGCTGGTGACGTAAAGGGCATCTACATGTGCACCAATTCGATTTAGGTACTACTATATAAGTCAACATACAATAAATATGAACATTAATGCTACTTTTAAAGAGTTCACGAAGTATGGAGGTCTTTTATTGGATATATGGGTGAAAGGTCACATTAAGACACAACACGGTAGAAGTTTGTAAACTGTGCTTCTCTATCGACTTCTTGAGACAAGATCAACACTGTGCAATTAAGCAACTACAAATAATACAATTTAAATCAGTTTACGCACAAAGTTTTACTTTAGCACTTAGCTTAAGTAGCAAGGCAAAGTTCTAGCTTGTTACTGCATATGAATGCAATCGGATTTCGTTTACCTGTGCAATGCCTGCACCCATCAGTCCTGCTCCGATAATGGTGACATGTTTAATCGCTGCATGTCGAGCAGCGGAGGATGACAGAGATCTAATGAACTGGCGCGTGATGAAGGCCATGACCGTCTCGCGAACTGACACTACACACGCGCGCACACCTTCTCTTGACTGCGCGTGCTCGAGAACTAGAACAAGGTTGAAGCAAAGATGATAGATTTAACAAGATGCCGCCCTTCTATTGCTATGAATGGGGAAAGGTGCAACGCTATAGATGTCTCGTGAATCTTTGCGCATGCGCAGTAGCTGGGCACTATGCATTTTAGCGCAATTTACGGCACATTTCATGTGAGGTTTAATGTTTGTTTTAAAATTAGCGAGCGATTTTTAAAGACATATTCCGCTATTCAAGTAGATAGCACTAAGTCTTATATGACTAAGGTAGCTGACCGGATGCGTGGCGAATGGCCGCCGAGTGCGATGACTTCCTTAAAAGGGACTTTGGTCAAAGAACTTGAACTGAACATGGCCGTTTCTCAATCCGAAGGCAGCAGCCTCCAGAGGTCGGATTTGTAGGCTGCATACATCATCAATACTGTCTTATTTTAGAATATTAACAATTATAAAGTTGCCTATTATTCTTAATAAATCGTAATTATTGTAATATGCGTATGACTTGCAAATGTAATGCTCAGTTAACTTAAATAAACCAGGCTTGATTACGTATGCAGCCTGCATATGCGACCGATTGAGAAACAGCCCTCGTGTGTTCGACTTTAAACTGCGCTGCGCAGCCGGACCGCCGTATGACATCAAATTACCGCGACACTTTCACTTAAGTTAACGGACTAATAATTTTCAACATATTTTGAGTTTATTCTATAGATGGTTTCATCGGACGCACGTGATACACGTCTGGATCCGAACCTTACTTCCGGTTTCGTTTTTTTAATGGTCTGACTAGTTGCTAAACTGATCTCTTGAACAAACGCCTCGTCGAAAATAACAAATGTTTTGGTTTCCTAGGTAATCTGTATGTTGTTTTGTTTGCTTGTTATATAAATAAACTATGTTTAAAGAATTTGTTGTTATTTATTATTAGCGGAGTTTACCGGAAGTTACGTGCTGACCGCGACAGCGGCTTGTTTATGTTGTTACCGCTGAAACCATAGATATGTATATAAAGGCTAGATGGCTCGTCCGCGCTGATGGCCAATTGAGTTGAACGTCCGCATTTTGGCGGCCATCTTAGGACAGGGCGCTCGCTCACTCGTAGCATTGAGTTTTAATGATGCAGGTACTTTTAAATGACCATAACTTGCTTAATTTTTTACCGATTTTCAAACGGATTGGTTTGTTATAAACGTCAAAGATGTACCTATGACACTGAATACGTATACTAAAAATAAATAAAAAATTCATGAAACATGTTAAAGCATCCAGAATTATAGCCACGTTAATAACGTTTGTAAAAAACCAAACCGTTTGTAAATCCGTCAAGAATTCAGCAAGTTACGAGCATTTTAGTTGGCGTATGTCACTCACCTTCCGTCCACAGCAGCAGGGAGCAGCACTATGGCAGCACTGACCTAAGATGGCCGCCAAGTGACGACACAGCTGACTCCGCCTTGAGCCATCTAGCCTTTATATACATATCTGAAACGGTCTATACATTAACATTTTATTTTTAAAAATATTCTTATACGTAACGTATTTTGTTTTACATTAATAATTTATTTTAATTGATTGACATTCATGCGCAGCATCATTCCCTATGTTTCTTCATTCTCATTGTTCGTTTATTGCTTTAACATTGTAATTGTGTAAAATATTGGCATTCTGGTGTGTTAAAATAATACAATTATCAATAATAATTATATAATTACTATAAACAACAGTGTAATATTTGTATTACATACAAAAACTCAGTATGTGTTGATTTATGTCTTCAATAAATCATATAATAATTAAATAATTCATAATACCTTCAAAATAATATGTTTCAAAGTAAAAATAGATAATAAAAGTAAATATAGATACATTTAAAAATTAACTTTATATTAAAATTGAAATATAGTGTTATAATACTTAATAATGTGCGTGATTATTTTTTGAAATTCTAAAATTCTTGAAATGTTCATTCACAAAAGATAAAAATAAAACATTTTCATAGATAAACCTTTTGCTTCATAACAATACAGTCCAATACTAAAGCTCCTCATTTTGTTTATGGTCCATATGACAACTCTTCTTTAAGCTAAACCCATGCGATTTGTTTTACAAAGATGTCACAGAGCTCCAGGAATGACATTTCAGCCTTAAAGCTTAGTCAGCGTGCTGTCACACACACTGTATACGGGCATGGAGCCAGGGTTAGACCAAAGCGCCCGTGCATGGGTGGAGGAGGTTTCCCATCTGGAAGTCTGAATGTAAAGGCCTGCATCAAGCTGGTGAACATCAGAAACAGCTCCATCTTAGCCAACTGCTCTCCCATGCACACCCTACGCCCTGTGACAAAAATACAAACTTTCTTTAAACACAATTAAATGGAGCATTTTATCCTTTAACATTAACCCGAAGAAAAATAGTTGCCTTTAATAAAATTGCTGGTAGTCCCAAAACATACCTATACCAAACGGAATAAAGCATTCCTTCCTGAGAAGCATTCCTTGTTCATCCAGGAATCGTGCTGGATTAAAATCATCAGGATTTTCCCACACAGTGGGATCCCTGTGTACTGACCAGAGGTTTGGGATGATAACGGTGCCTTTAGGGATAGTGTACCCTCTGAACTCTGAGAAAAGATACAAATTTGGCTAAAATACAAATGCTTTTGCGTTTATTAATGTGTATTTGGACAACGATACTGTTTGGATGTAAACAACCTCGGGAAAATGAGAGTCACACTTTAACCCAAATCAACATTTTGATATATTCGCCATTGTGGATTATAGGAGAGGTGACATTGACCCGATTCAGTTGCATTGGTTAATCATTTATAGGACTGACTGCAAAACTAAAAATTGCAAGAAATAAAAGTGTTAGATTCAACCTTATGTAATTTGTTTTAGCTCCATTTGCACTACAATAAAGTAATACATTTAGTGGGAAACTGCATGGTTTATATTCTTTCTGCGAAACGTCAAACCATACGTCCCATTCTCACCTGTGGTTTCTGAGGACATGTGGGGTATGGCCAGAGGAACAACTACAGTCATTCTCTGTACCTCCATAATAGTGGCTTCTGTGTACGGCAAACTGCCCTTATCCGTCATCGACGGGACTCTCTCGCGACCCACCACTCCATCAATTTCCCGCTGAACCTTTTCTGATAGACCGTCGAACAAAATGTAATATATCAGTATTCAAAAATGTTATATTTTATTGATATATTTGTAAACAAACTATACTGCTAATGTCTGAATACTACCTTGTACGTCAGGATGCAAGCACATATAGAGTATACTCCACAGCATACTGTTTGTGGTCGTATCAGTGCCCGCAATGAAAAGGTCTCCGATGATGTAGAAGAGATCGTCCTCTGAAAATCTGCATTCTTCTGAACTGCTCACCTTTTGCTGGGCATGCATCTCCACCAAATACATATCGATAAAATCTCGAGGGTTTTCCGGATCTAGCGTGGCCCTGTGCCTCACTATGATCTTCTTCAGGAAGGCCGTGATGTCGACCTCCACACGCCGCAGCTCCCTGAAAACGCCCCACGGCAGGTAGTAGAGCCATGGAAAGATGTTGACCAGTAAAATATAACTGTTGAGGCTTAGCTCCAGCCCGTGAGCCATGAGATCCAGCATGGTCCTGAACTCCTTGTCCTGGTGATGGAAACGCTGGCCGAGACTCATGGAAGAGATGACGTTGGAGACGGCATTGCTGATTAGAGGGGTCAGGTCCACACCAGAAGCCCCCGCTGTGGCATTTAGGCTCAGCAGCTCTGTTTTGATCATGCTCAGACCTTCACGGACACACGGCTCCAGGCTCAGTGTCCCGAACCCGAAGCGTCGTAGAGTGCTGTGACAGAACTTCCGATTCATCCGCCACACTGGACCATAGGGTGCAAACACAATCCCTGGGGAAACACTAGTTTCATTACACATTTTAACTGGTTTTATTCTTTTCTATTCAATATCTGTTCCATGCTGTTATATTCATTTTGATGATTTAACTTCTATATATTGTGACAACACTGTCATGAGGTGGGACTGGTTTTGTTACCTTTCCTTTTGGTTATAATGGTTACAAGTGCAATTTCTGGTCTATCCGAAAAGACCTCCCCATGGTTTGACAACGCGTCCCGGACGGCGTCATATCCCGTCAGCACCACCATGAGCTGAGGTCCGACAAAAATACTGAAAATATTGCCGTAGAGTTTGGACATCTCCATCAGTCCAGCTTGAGGAGACAATGGATTTGACACCCTCTTTGCAAACGCTTCGCGATTTTGCACGAATCGCCTCAAAATGAACGAGGGCACGAGGAAAGGACCGAAGTTGCCCACGATGGGCCATGGTTTCGGACCCGGAGGGATGTTCGCGTATTTTTTGTGTCTTTTGTAGCCCTGCAGCACACAGAAAACCACCGCAAACACGGTCAGGCCCAAGATATTTGCAGGAGAAAACACATCTGTCAGGTTCAGATCCTGCATGCTGTCCACGATCCGTTCACTGGCCATATAAAGTAAATCCTAAAGCTGACAGCATAGTTTCTCTCGGAACTTCTGATCGATTACTGCGGATCAAACACATTTACTTCCTGTGTTGCTCTGTCTGCGGCAGCGTGGCTGACTGTTTTTGTTTCTCATTGGCCGAGAGATTGCACGCTGATAGATGATTGGTGAAAGAAACACTGACATAATGCATGGGTGGGGCGAAATGATCCAATAAGAACAGAGTAATGCTGCGTTCCAGGCAACCCTTTACCCGTAAATCACGACTTCAAAACCACGACTCACGACGATGACTGCCGTTCCAGTGCACTTTCACAGGTAGAAGGTTGTAAAAACACGGGTTACAGGCTGCCTGGAACGCATTGAGTCGTGGTTTTGAAGTCGTAATTCACGGGCTCAAAAACCTACATGGAACGCAGCATTAGTCTCGAAAGCAAGTTTTCGGTTGTTAGTTTATATAATTTAACCACTTAACTTATTTCTTACAGTTTAAATTTATGCCATTGATCATTATCATAGAAGTGGCCAAAATGATATATAAAACGAACGTATGTATTTAGCATAAAATGTAACACACATTATAACACACATTACACAACAAATAGCTTTCACTGTTCTTCAGACAGCTTCCAAAGGTAAGCTACTGCATTTTGAAAAATTATTTAAAATAGTTATAAATATATATGTAATATTTTAACACCATCGGCAAACCATAGGTCGATATAAAAAACCGATTATTATTATTGTTGTTATTTTTTATAGTTGTTAAACCCTTTAACTGGCGCAGCCCTTTTTGAGTGGGGGGTAAAAAGGTGCACCTTTAAATGAATATTTGAATATAGATAAAAAATATATAATAAAAATTGTTTTAGCAGTTTACATTTATTGTAATAATTAAAAATAATGCAATAAAGTATACATTTTATACATAAAATGATCACAAAAACTGAATTTGTGTTACACATTTAGTGATTTTACCAACAACGGCCACTAGGTGTCAACGGTTTGCTGCAAACTCTTGTCACAGATTAATAAATTACTATCACTGCATTATTATTGAATTAATACATTACTGTCACTGCATAATTATTACTGCTAAAATGTTTTGAAATATGAAAACTTCATTTTTAGGCCTTTTCAACGATATATAGTTTTTACGTGATAGATTAAAATGTTCATGCAAAATATTGAAGTGAACTCAGGTGTACCACTCATTGTTTTTGCAATGTTATAGTGATCATATATAATTGTTCTCAGTCTCTTTAATAGAATACATCCAGAAAATACATGAAATGTGTATAGTATTAAAATCTGTATACAAATGTAAACGGATGTGTCGAATTTTAAGGGTAAACTTCCCTTCCACTTGAGGAATAGCAGGAAACTGCAGGATCTCTTAAACCTAAATTAAATTAAATCCTAATTTTTAATTTTAAAGAAATTAGTAATTTTACTAAAGATGTGTTTAGTGCCAAGAGAGGTCACACTAAACCCCGACAATGCCTAAAGAAGACATTTAGTTCTGAACATTTATTTAATTTTTATGTACATATTTACTGTATTTTCTCTTTTTATCTTAATAAAATAGAAAAATAAATATGGATGGACATTAAAACTTCTAGACTGGTGGTGGTGCCCTAAGACGTTTGCACATAATATACTGTACTGTAAATTTCATTGATAATATATAATTGTATATATTATATATAGCCTACTTATACCACAAACCTGTTGAATGCTTTCTGATTGGTTGAGAAGTGTTCCATAGATGTTGATTATTTTTCTGTAAACCATAAACCCAACCTGTCAAATGTCTTAAAAATTGGCACCAGAGCAATATGGTAAACATGGTATAAGCAGAATAATTGACTTCGGCCCTTTGAATTATTTAAAAAATAATGCACTCTGCTTAGCATCATGCCGCATTTCCACCTTGGGTGGGTGTGCATTATTTGTGAAAAATTCAAAGGACCGAAGTCAATTATTCCTTACATACAGTATATAAAATATTTATAAAAAATAAACCAGCCAATAGTGTAAAACATTTATTGTTCTTTTTCTAAAATATCTTTTAAAAAAGTAAAAAGAGTAGAACCACTAGAAAGAAACAGCATGCATTTATAGTATAGTAAAATATTGGAATAAATTAATTAAACATTTCTTAACAACTCCAGTAATGGGAAAAAAATTAATTAAAATTAAATAATGAGACAATATGACAACTAAAGAAAAGCATGCATACATTTTTGGAGTTTTTCATAAGAGGGACAGACAGAAAAAGAGAGAGATTGTGTTTGAGAGACAGAGGAAGGGAGCGACAGAGAGAAGGAGAGCATTTCTGGGAATCTATAATTTTATAACCATAACATTTCCTGTAGGCCATTTAAATATTATGATTCATGTGTTCTTTGTAAGCGGCCAAATTGACTGCAAATAAATAATATAAAACATGAAACATTGTCAAATACTATTCGCTTTGCTATATATAACACAACAGTTTGACTCATTTGTCCAAATGGACATGAACCATGATCCTACAGTAACCTCACCAGCAGCCTTTTGGTCTTTGGTACGATGTAAATATTTAGATAGCCACAAGCGAATTACAAAACATTGTGATGCTTTCGGGATGCCAAATCCATTCACTCTTCTCTGCCACTCTGCACCATGGAGTATTTCTTGCAGGGGTTCTTCAGGCAAGCGGGTGGCCATGTCACTGGCCAACAGAAAGAGCAGGGCACCTGAGTCAGGACGTTCCTCTCGAAAAACTTAAACACAGGGTTCCACCAGGTGTGAGTGAGATAGTTGTTCGGGGAACATTTTAAAGTCTGTTGGAAACAGGAAAGAGTTAAGACATAAGCACTTTCAGAAAATAAGATCAAACTTTTCTTCATCATGGTCGGGTAGAACCTCACTTCTGCACTCTCAAAAATAAAGGTACAAAAGCTGTCACTTGGTCGGTACCCATTCAAATAAGAGTGCATATTAGTACCTAGACGGTAAATATCGGAACTTCAAAGGTACCACACTGGTACCTCAGAGGTACATATCTACCCAAATGGTCAAATATGGTCAAAAATACCTCCCCTTTAGGAGGTACAGATATGTATGCATTTGGTACCAATATGTACCTTTGATATACTTCTATGCATTTTTTATGTACTTATATGCACTGTTTGGTACCAATATATGTACTGAGATATGAACTTTTTAGGTCTAAAGCTGTACTTTTTTAAGTGTACAGCTGGGGGACAAATTTTGAAAAAAAATTCTGACAGTGGTTTACTGCAAATCCCTGCAAATCCATTTCTTTTCAGTACTTTTATCACATTGCAGTGCAATCAAAATTATTAAAACATGCATTGCCTAAAAAACCCCATGACCTTGATAAAGCTTGGCAGATGCTGATCTGTAGAAAAGCTCAGTTTCATTAGATATGTTTTATTTAGATAGCTGCATAGCCAGGGAATTTGAATGATAAAGTGAATATAATCATATACGCTGTCTGTTTTGATAGTTTGAAAGGATTTTCTCAAATCTCAAACATCAAATATGCTGCACTTTATGACCATCGGGGAGTCATTTCTCAAGATCCTGGCCAGGTATTGCCTAATGGATTTTCATAGTGTACTCAGGGCTATATAAACACTATCGATAAAAGGTTCAGTGCCATGTTGATGCCCAGAGTCTAATGATATGCCGGGTCTAATTCACAGCTTCTGAAAGCTTCTGTGTGAGTGGGTCCCTGAGGTGTCAGATGTTTTTGTATTTCTGTTTGGGGTGTGCATGGAAGGCTGAGAGGTCAAAAATCAATTTATACAGAACTATAAATATTACATTAGATATTATACAACTTTTTCCTATTATAGGTTACAATCAGATGAAATGAGTTTAGAAAGAAGGCCTTGAAATTGAAAGTACCTTGCAATTGTTTTAAGCCTGCATTTGGCAGAAGTGTTCACCCAAATACTGTATAATACTTTTTATCAATAGGCCTATTTATGTTACCTAGGAATCAAACCCTATGACCTTGGTATTGTTAGCGCAACACACTACCAGTCAAGCTACAGAAAAGGTTGAAGGCTTTTAAAAAATATGAAACAGAAGTGTAAAAAAATGGCAAAATATGTACCCCAACTGTTGTACCTTATTATAGGTAATTATATGTATACATTTGGTACCAATATGTATCTCTTAGGCCGTGGTTCTCAAACTGGGGGGCCTAAGATGGTGCCAGGGGGGCCCAGTTTAATGACATTAATTTATCATAAATTCTGTGTAATTAAACCTCAGAAAAATAAGGCTACTAACCAACAGCACTACCAGTGTTGGAGAAAGTTACTTTTAAAAGTAATGCATTACAATATTAAGTTACTCCCTAAAAAAGTAACTAATTGCATTACTTACACGTGGACAGAGTTGTATAGTACTTAAGTATTTTTACTTTCTACATAAAAGTAAATTTTCAATTATTCGTATTTTATTAGTGTTTTTCTTTGGAAAACATACATTCCAAAACATATTATCATAATTTTTACTCCACTACATTTCATAATTTCAAGTTTTTGGTTTATATTTAAAGGCGCTCTAAGCGAATTGACGCGTTTTAGACCATAAAACATTTTTTGTTACATACCGGAAACATCTCCTCATTATATCTGCTTGCTGCCTGTCCGCTGATCAAACTGTAAAAAAACGCAATCTCTGTAGACAGCCCAGGCTTCACAAACGGCAATATCAACATAGTGGCCAAACCTAGCACCACAAAACAAAACAAAGTATTCCAGCCAATAAACGACAAAAAGGATGTGGGGGTTGGGCGCGTTCATGAAAGCACGGAAGGGAGGGGGAAGAGTTAGCTACGCTCCGTCTGTTTGAAAACAGTTCAAACGTCAACAAAAACTAACGTCTCGCAGATTCGCTTAGAACGCCATTAAGTACTTTAAACATCTAGTAATTTTTTTTACTTTTACTGAAGTAAAAATTATTTTCGTGCTTTTACTCAAGAAAGTAAAAGTACACAATTTTTAATAGGGCATTAAATCAATTTCAATATGCAATATAAACTGAATACACAGTATGATTCTATGCTTTAGAATGGTGTGAAAATTTTTTAGTAAAGAAAAGGAAATTTTTTCCCAAGACAAACACTCTGATAAAGCACAGATGCTTGGAAAATGTAACTAAAATACTTAAGTAAATACTTAAGTATACACCTCTGCACATTGAGAGTAATGTTTATGTTACTTTTAAGTTACTTTGCGTTACTTTTTCTTTCTTGGCTGAGGCTTGATCTCTTTCAGGCCTTGCAGGTGTTTTTATGATCGCAAAAATGTCAAGCTCTGGCCTGTCATCGCCGTTTCTGACTCAAACTGTTCCCGCTCAGGCGAACAGAGTGTGTAAATCTACGTTAATATGTTCAGTTTAATTTAGTACTTTATTTTATTTTATAATTGAATTAATTAAACTGAAAAGTAACTCGCATTACTTTTTTTAAAAAGTAACTCAAATAGTAATGTATACATTTATAATGCGTTACTTTACTTGTTACTTTAGAAAAGTAATATTATTATATAATGTGCGTTACTTGTAATGCGTTACCCCCAACACTGAGCACTACATTGTATAATTTAATATGTTTTGTTAAAATTCTTAAAATTAATGAACAGATGCACCGTACACAAGGGGGGCCGCAGGCCAAAAAAGTACTAATATGAACTCTTTAGGCTCAAAGTTTTACCACCCCAGTTACATGGAGTACATATTTTGACCATTTTTGACAGTGTATTGTTAAGGCTTAATTGATAGAATAAAGGTTTAATATTAACAAACCTGCAAATTTGCCATAGTGTGATACCAGTAGAAGAGTCGGGTGGTGATATAATAGGCCACCACCACATCCACGCTGTAATGTTCATGAGCCACCAGGATACACACAACACCCACAGCAGCCATTAACCAACACAGCAGGTGATACCACCAGAATGAACGGGGAGAATCTGTAAATACAATAAATGAATGAAGAAGAAATCAGTCATAGCAGTATGATTAATAATCTTAACCGTCATATCTATGACCTATTGTTATGAAAGACTATTTCATCTTAAAGGGATAGTTCACCCAAAACTGAAAATTCTCTGTTCTCATTTTTTCACTCTCATGTTTTTACAAACCTGTATAAATTTCTTTGTTCTGATAAACACGCAGGAATGTTTGTAACCAAACCGTTCGTGAGCCCCATTCACTTCCATAGTAGGATAAAAGAATACTATGGAAGTGAATGGGGCTCGCAAATGGTCTGATTACGAACATTCCTCAAAATATCTTAAAGGGACATTCCACTTTTTTTGAAAATATGCTCATTTTCCAACTCCCCTAAAGTTAAACATTTGATTTTTATCGTTTTGGAATCTATTCAGCCGATATCCGGGTCTGGCTCTACATCTTTTAGCATAGCTTAGCTTAATCCATTGAATCTGATTAGACCATTAGCATCGCCCTAAAAAATAACCAAAGAGTTTTGATATTTTTTCTGTTTAAAACTTGACTGTAGTTACATCGTGTAATAAGACCGACAGAAAATTAAAAGTTTTGATTTTCTAGGCCGATATGGCTAGGAACTATACTCTCAAACTGGCGTAATAATGGCTGCAGGAGGCACAATGATATTACGCAGTGCCCGAAAATAGTCCCCTGCTATTAAAAGTAACCAAGGGGGCTACATTCGGGCAGTGGGTAATATCACTACGCCTGTTGCAGCCATGTTACAGCAGCAAAGTCCTTTATTATTACGCCAGAATGAGAGTATAGTTCCTAGCCATATCTGCCTAGAAAATCACAACTTTTAATTTTCTGTCGGTCTTAGTACACAATGTAACAACAGAAGAGTCAAGTTTTATAGGAAAAATATCGAAACTCTTTAGTTATTTTTGAGTGCGATGCTAATGGTCTAATCAGATTCAATAGATTATGCTAAGCTATGCAAAAGTGCTAGCGCCAAACTCGGAGATCCGCTGAATGGACTCCAAAACTGTAAAAATCAAATGTTTAACTCTAGGGGAGCTGGAAAATGAGCATATTTAAAAAAAAGTGGAATGTTCCTTTAATAAATATATATTGATTTGATTTATTTTTTTACAGTGATAGTCACAAATTGTACTACATAACATTTTAATTTTGCTGAATAGATTTTATTTTAATTAATTATTATTATTTTAGCATATTAATGCATTTTGATTTGACGCTTAAATTTCATTTTCCCAAAAAATTATTTTGAATAAACAATATTTGGACCCCTGATTTTACCACCATCGACCCCAAGTGCCTCGGACCCCCGTTTGTATAAAGGTTCTTTATGGAACTACAGAGCCAAAAATGTTTCTTCTATGCAGGGGTCTCCATCCCTGCTCCTGTTGAACCACTATCCTGCAGATTTGAGCTCCAACCTCAGTCAAAGACAGCTTAAACAGCTTATCAAGCTTGCTTGATAGTTACAGACAGGTGTTTTTTTAACTGAAGTCTGCAGGACAGTATAGCTTACCAGGAGTAGGGTTGGAGACACCTATTATGGCATCATGTACTACCTCTATTTTTAGGTTTTACACATTTGTTAGATGCTTTTATCCAAAGCTATACATTTGATCAGTATTTGTGTTCCCTGGGTTCAAACCCATGACCTGTTGCGCTGCAAACGCAATGCTCTACCATTGAGCTATACAGGAACAAAAATGTGAGTGCACACTTTGCCCAATGACTTCCGTTGTGCATAGTCTAGACTCTAGAGAAGATTTGATGCACATACATGGACTGAAAGCTGTGAAATGGCAGTGTTTAAAGGGATAGTTCACCCAAAAATGAAAATTTCATAGAAAAATAGAATAATATGGAATTGAATGGGGCTCATGAGATTGAAAGTTTTCAGGTGAACTATCCCTTTAATGGGTAATGATGTTCCATTTTTAGTTAAAATGTGAGACATACACTCTTTGATGAAGAGATACGTGAGAGTGAGAATGACAGTGTGGCCGCTGTAGAGGAAATCTCCACACAGCAGATGAGAGCCTGTGATCGATAAACCGCCACCAGAGAGTAACTGAAGAACGCGCTGCATCTTCGCTTCTGAATCACCGTAAAGCTGAATGAAAGAGGAGACAGATGCCATACAGATGATGGGAATGGGAAAAAATGAGCAAAGACAACAAGATCTAGATGATGATACTATAAACACTGATATTGTTCGCAAGACATTGCGAAATGAAAGAGGATATTATGGATTTAAAAAGACCAAATAACTTTTGCTTTCTTTTAAAATATTTGATCTTAAAGGGAACAAGATGACAAAGAGGAATGTTTGAAATATTTTATTTCAATCAGACTTTACCTTTGGCGCACAGACCATGTGCATGCCAGGCACGGGTAGAGTGGTGATGTACATGGTTACACATCTGTACATGTACAATGTGCCAAGAATAAATAAATATCGTCTTCCCACAATAGACCTGTAAAAAATTAATTAGTTCACCATTAAAAAGTTGCAGGTTGTGCTGTGAATAGCTCTAATGCTGACCACAAGTTATTCAATGAATCGACCACAAGTGATTATGGGTGGGACATGAGGCTTTACCCTTGTGGATGTTTGTATCGGCTTCGACTAGTCTAAGGTATATAAAGTTAAAAAATATCTTTTATGAGGTACACATAAACCTCACATCCTTCGCTGTCAGAAAAAAAATGTCCCAAGCTGTCACTGGGGCAGTACCCTTTCCAAAAGGTCCTATTATGTACCATTACATTTGGCACCAATATGTACCTTTGATGTACTAATATGAACTCTTTAAATTCAAAGGTGTACTTTTTGAAAGGGTACTGACCCAGTGACAGGGATCATTTTTTTTCTGGCAGTGAAGGATGTGAGGTTTATGTGTACTTGAATATATATTGTTAACTTTATAATAATTTTTTATAGTATATTATTTTAACAACACTGTTAAACATTTCTGTAGAAATTACAATGGCAGCTGTTTGCCAGTTTAAATTAATGTTATTTATTGGCAACAGTTTGTACAAAGTTAAATGGACATTAAAGAAGTTTTTATCTTTTCAGAATAAAACTAGCATGCAAAGCATTCTGCGAACCAAAATCTGAAGGAAAAACACAGAAAAAGGTTGATGAGGATTTCTGGTTCCCAGAAAGCTTTGCATGAGGCTGTTATTTTAGTTTTATTATGTAAAGACAAATACTTGTTCATGTTTAATGTTCATTTAACTTTGAACAAACTGTTGCCAGTAAATAACATATATTCATACATTTTGTAGAAAATAAAGCTTAATTAAATATATTTTTGAATATAAAAATAATAGTTTTAAACTTTGGCCAAAATATAAATGTAGAGTATGCATGAAATCTAAAATTTTTATAAAGTACATTTTTGCAGTTGAAAATATGTTAAATTTTAACCTTTTAAAACCCATTATGTAGGCTATACAGGTTTGTAAAATACAAAGTTTTTCTTATAAATTCCAATGCAACTATAAAAATACTTAAAAAATATATTTAAAAACATACAAAATGTGGCCAAAAAATATACTGGTGTAAAATACATTTATGTAAACACATTTCAGCAATTATAATTTTTTTCCCATTTTTTTTTTATATTCAAAATATATTTAAAATTTTATTTGAAAAAAAAAAATATATATATATATAGTTGCTGTAAGGGGTATAATAGAATATGTCATAGTACAAAGTAGTAGTTTGTACTTTTATATTTATATTTTCACTTAGCAATAATTAATGGATAGAGACTGGATTAACATGGATTTTTTCTATACACAGATACATTCTGTTCTGTTAACATACTAAATAACATTTTACATTTATTGAATAGATTTAAATGTTAGTTGTCAGTCAACACTGTCTAAATATTAAATAAAAAAACTGTTAAACACATAATCCAGTGTCAGCTGGGTTTCCATCAAAACGTGAAGCAAATGTTTTTAAAATTCGCAAAAAAGACAACAAAGAAATGCGAATTAAGTGCGTATCCTTCAAGTTGTTTAAGCGAATGACGGTGGTATTGGTAACCTAGTAACCAACAGTAAACAAAACAAGGCACGCGTGGAAAATGGAAAAATTACTGCATGTAGTCACGAAGTTATTCGTTTATTTGCAGTGCAGATTCTAATAGCCAAACTGAATGCTGTGAACAAAAGAAGGGTGCAGCATTTTTGATGAAGGGTGGCACTAGCAGCAAGGAGATTGCGACGACGTTGAGCCCCATATATGGTAAAGACAACTCCAGCGGAAACAGCTGGACGGTTCGCTACGTCAGAATTAATTCGGGAAATGCGTTTCCATCTCGCACCTCAAGCGAGGGTAAACTGTTTTGCCAATTAAGGTATTTTTAATCTAAATTTGGCATTTCCGTCGATTTTTGATGCGATTCTTCAAAGTGCGCATAAAATCATTATGATGGAAACTAGCTGGGTTTTCATCCAAACGTGAAACGATCTTTTGAAAATCCGAAAAAAAGAAAAACAAAGAAATGCAAATTAGATTTTTTCCATCAAGTCGTTTGAGCGAATGACGGCGGTATTGGTAACTAGTAACCAACAGTAAACAAAACAATGTAGGCTACGCCTGGAAAATAGAGAGGACTGCATGTAGTCACGATGGGGCAAGTTAATTTATTAATCAGTGCAGTTTGTAATTGCCAAACTGAATGTTGTGCATAGAAGAAGGAATGCAGCCTTTTTTTATGGAGGCACTACAGCAAGGACATTGCGACAACGTCGAGACCCGTATATGGTAAAGAGACAACTACAGCGGAAACTAGACGGTCAGTCACGTTGGTCTAATGTTCGCTATATCTCCCATTTTGCGCATAAATTTCCATCAAGGTGTTTGAACGATGACGGCGGTATTGGTAACCTTGTAACCAAGCAACAGTAAACAAAACAACATACGCGTGGAAAATGGAGACATGGCTGCATCACGATAGGGCAAGTTATTAATTTATTAGCAGTGCAACTTGTAGTTGTGCATAGAAGAAGGAATGCAGACTTTTTAAGGCGCTAGCAGCAAGGAAATTGCGACGACGTCGAGACCAATGACAACTCAAGCGGAAACAGCTAGATGGTCAGTCACGTACGTGGGTTTATTGTTTCGCTACGTCAGAATCAATTCATCAAATGCGTTTCTATCACCCATCATTCGCTTTTACTCTTTTTCGCATAAATTAAGAACCACCTCAATACGAATTGGGTGCGTTTTCCATCAAGTTGTTTGAGCGAATGACGTTGGGTAACCAAGCAACAGTAAACAAAACAACGTACGTGTGGAAAATGGAGACATGACTGCATGTAGTCACGATGGGGCAAGTTATTAATTTATTAGCAGTGCAGCTTGTAATTGCCAAACTGAATAATGTGCACAAAATAAGCAAGGACGTCGAGCCCCATATATGGTAAAGACAACTCCAGCGGAAATTTCAGACGGTCAGTCCCGTTTAATGTTCGCTAACTGTTACGTCAGAATTAATTCGGCAAATGCGTTTCCATCTCCCATTAGCCTATTCGCATTACCCTTTTTTTTCGCATGAATCAAAAACTACCTCAAGCGAGCGTAAAAACTTTTTTAATCAAAATTTGCCATTTCCATTTTCGATGCGATACTTCAAAAATGCCCATAAAATCATGGTGATGGAAACATGGTTGTCTAAATGTTAACTACCAGTTAGGCTATGCAAAAATAAATTTCTAAACATAATCCAGTGTGAGTAGCTGGGTTTCAATCCAAACGTAAAGCGAATCTTTTCAAAAGTCACAAAAAAGACAACGAAGAATTGCGAATTAGGTGCGTTTCTGTCACGTTGTTTGAGCGAATGACGGTGTTATTGGGTAACCTAGTAACCAACAGTAAACAAAACAAGGTACGCGTGGAAAATGGAGACATGACTGCATGTAGTCACGATGGGGCAAGTTATTAATTTATTAGCAGTGCAGCTTGTAATTACAAAACTGAATGCTGCATTTTTGATGAAGGCCCTAGCAGCAAGGACGTCGAGCCCCATATATGGTAAAGACAACTCCAGCGGAAACAGCTAGACGGTCAGTCACGTGGGTTAAATTTTTGCTACGTCAGAATTAATTCTCCAAATGCTTTTTCATCTTCCATTATTCGAATAAATTATTTTTTGCATGAAAAAAAAACACCTCAAGCGAGCATAATTTTTTTTGTGAATTAAGGGATTTTTAATTGAAAATGCACTTGTTTTTGACGCATAAAATCATATGATGATGGAAACATGCTAATGAGACTATAGTTTGGATCAGCATTAAACATGTACATGTGAAGTGTTGCCTCTTACTTGTGTCTGTGAAAGAGCCACTGAATGGACCATATGGACACCAGCACCATCCCATTGACCTCCGTCACTGTAAATGCCCACTGAACACGGTCAACATAGTCAAAGAACTTATCGGGCAAAGGTGGGCTGTTCTCCTTGGGAGGCACTCTCTCATGAACCACCGTGATCATAACCGTGGTCAGGATCAGGTTTAAAACGGCGTAAACCAAAGCGATGAAGGTCTTCCACCATTCTGAAGGCAACCTGTTGCCTTTTCCTTCTGGCACAGAAATTTTGACATAGTCTCGATGTCTCACCAGACCCTTCCTCAGGCCGTTCCTCTTCGGTTCCTCGGCCGTATGGCTGTGGACGGGGCAAGACGTAGCGGTGGGCTGAGCTGCTCCATCTGTTCTGGAGATATCTGTGGGGTCCTTGTTTCCTTGGTGGTCTGCCGACGCCATGAATACCCACACCTACCCACTAATTATGGCCTTTCTGCCCGAACACTCTCCTGTAAGGGGTTAATCTTCTCTGTGATGATAATGACAGCTCTCAAATGGTGTGGCTGAAACAGTCTTGTGGAAAAAGGAAAACCAGGAAGTGCATTATAGCATGAACCCACATTACAAAGTGTCATTTTTAAAGGATTACTCCACTTTCATAAAAAATCCTGATCATTGTCATTCAAGATGTTTAGGTCTTTCTGTTCGAAAAGAAATTAAGTTTTTTTGAGGAAAACATTCAAGGATTTTTTTCCAAATAGTGGACTTTAGTGGACCTCAGTAGTTTACAGTTTCAATTAGGGATGCTAAACAATTAATCGCAATTAATCGTTAGCAGAATAAAAGTTTTTGTTTACATCACATATGTGTGTAAACTGTGTATAATAAATATGTGTATATATATATATATATATATATATATATATATATATATATATATATATATATATATATATGTGAACACATTCATGTATAATTTTAAGAAAAAAAATGTATATATTAAGTATTTATATTATATATAATATAAATTATACATAAATATACAAATGTATATACACATGTAAACATTTCTATAACATATACATGCATGTGTGTACATTTATTTATACAAAGTTATTATACACAGTTCACACACATATATGATGTAAACAAAAACTTTTATTCTGCTAACGATTAATCGCGATTAATCGTTAAGCATCCCTAGTTTCAATGCAGTCTAACTAGCGAAACGATCATCATTTTCGCAAAAAAAGTACTTTTATACCACAACTTATTACGTAATCACGTCGAAAGGTCATACGTTAGACACAAAAAAAGTAAAAGACAATAACATCTTGGATGAAATGGGGGTTAGTAAATTATTGTGATTTTTTTTTTTATAAAAGTGGAATATTCCTTTAACATGTGTATTAATAATGAACAGTCATGAATAACAAAAAAATTAGCAATATGACAGTCTTAAAAATAAGAGTTATTTGCAATAATGGCACAGGAGAACCTTTTTTGCTCCTAATAAACCTTCCAGTCACTTAAGGGTCAAAAATGTTCCCAAACTGTCACTGGGGCAGTACCCATAATGTCCAAATATGTACCATTTAGATAGATTGTTGCAGGCTGGGCTCCCTTACATTCCAAGTACTCTCATTTCAGAGACATGAAATATTTACGAGCCAATAAACCGCACTTCAAAACATTGAGAGATTGATCAATTGTACAAATCGTTCAACACTCGGCCATCGATTTCCTCCAAACCAATTTAGGCTGAAATGCAATTGCATTGTAAATGAGCTCTTACATGTAACATGTGGTTACTGTAATAAACCATGCATGAAATATAGCCATTCTCACTAATAACAATACAAAGAGTGTCAAATCATTAAGCGCTTATTTTTCCAAAGCCCATGAAATATATTGTTGCCGGTGAACAAATATGAAAAATCACTTGCCTTCGTGTCCCGTCAGATGCAGCTACGGTCTGACAGTCTTTTTCTCAAACTTCCCTTCATCTCTTCATGTTCAGCAGGGCATGTTTTCCCAGTCTCCACCCTGCGCTCTCTGTGATGCTTGCGGTGGAGAACTGGCAGAGGAAAATCTCTACCACATGCTGCCAGACGCAGTAATGGATGGCTTTGCTGGCTTGGCTCCGCGTGTCCCCTGCCCTGCCTCTGTGCTATTTCCAGACCTGCCTACAAACCAAAGCTGTATTTTACTCCCAGGGAGCAGCGGTGCCCGGTCGCAAGCAAATTGGTAATGATAGGGTATATGGGCCTGTTGCACGTACCCCCTCCCAGCTGGATGATGGCTACATTCAGCATCAAAGGGAAGGACAGATGAGGCTGAAGTGAGACCCCGCCTCACACATTAAGAAGATGAGAGAGGAGAGCTTTTTCTTGCTGAGATGATTATATTATCTCTTTCAGGCACTTGAACTTGCATGCTTTCTAGTGGATTGTGTTGTAGTATTGCACCCTTTTATTGTCAATTAGCATATTCCTGATAAGTGATTGTAATTTTGCATATTACGCTGAACTACACTACATTTTATATCTTGTGGATTGAAAACTAACCATAAATATATAGCATGGGTTGCAAATGTTGTTTAACTGTGGCATGAAGGACTTGCAGGTGGATCTCTGTAAACAATTCTTTAGCCGATTTATAATTTACCTCTAAATATCGTCACAAACTCTCGCTGTGACCGTATTTAGAGGTAAATTATAAACTACACACGCATGTATGCTCCCCTTTAAAGGTTTTATAGAATGCACTTGGCCTGCAAAGACGCACACACACATATATAGATGAAATGATAAATGGATTAGAGAGAAAGAGAGAAAATAGCTGCATTTTCATCGTAGAAAGATTTTATCTTTGTATTATCTAGATGATTATCAAGTTGAAATCATGTTTACAGAAATGGACTCTGATCAGTAACCTTTTTAAACTGATCTGGAAGCAGCTTTGCCCCTATAAAGTATTCCAACATTTACTTGTGCATACTGCCATAAAAAAAAAACATTTTCTGTACTGAAATAAATATTTATGCAACTCTAATTTTGGCTTGACTAGAATAGAAAAGGCATAAACTTTCATACTGTAGGTTTGGTGGGCATCTCAATATTTGCAGAGTCTCTGTTTGGAAATAAAGCTCCCCCTTATTCACAAGACTTACAATATTGGTTTTGTTGATTTTGAAGCAAGACTGCAGGAAAGTTGTTATTCTCACACATGTACTTTCATCTATAAAAGTTAGGGTTAGGTTTCATAAAATTTTGAAAGAAAATAATTAAATGATAATATATATTATAGAAACATTCAATTAAAATTTAAATATCAGTATAAATTATATGTTGGAAAAAAATGCTTAAATAGTGACCTTCGTGGAATAATTAAATTTTACACAGTTCAATACCAAACACTTGCATTATATTAATGGGGCATTCTTTATTTGCGGTGACAAGTGGTGTCCCTCTACTTTACAACAGTTGAAATAAACTTTAAATACCAATAAATTATATAATGTTTCAATTTGTGTATTCTGTAGGATAAACACTTAATTTTTTTTTTAAATACATAGATTAGAAAAATATACATTATCATTATTCCTCTCGCTTTGACTCACAGCCTGTAAATTAACTCCTGTTACATTGCATTGTGAGCGAATCTTTCAAACATGGGAAGAAGCTGCACATTTCCGGCTGATGTCAGAGGTATTTAGACCAATCACAGCGTACAGATTAGCTGGCCAATCAGGGACACAGAGCTTTTAAAATCTGTGCGTTTCATGAAGAGAGTGAAATCTGGAGCTACAAAAATGTATGGTATGTGGAAAATAATGTTTTTTTTTTTACCATAAACCACGTGAACACATTGTTTTATACCAAATAGGTGATCTTTAATTAAGTGTGAGTAATATTTGTAATATTTGAGAAAAAAGTAGTGTCCCCCAAATTCATGTCTGTGGTGTTACAACAATAAATGTCCCCCCTTTAAGAAAAGGGGGAAATGTCCTGTGTGTAAAAGTCATTGCAGGTGCTGGCTGATCTGAGGGGTGCATTCTTTCTTATTCATTTTCTTAAAATTAGCTACATTTCTGACAATTTCATGTGTCACACTTTATTAGTGTCTGTGGTGTTATGTTTATTGGTAATGATTATAGATTTACATATTTTAATCAGAATTTTGATAAATACATGTCCAAAATCATCATGAAGGCAGCCTACATTTTAGAAAAGACAGGATTTAGGCTAATTTGTCGTGTAACTGTTTTAACTACTTCAAATATTGCTAAGACAAGTGGATGTTTCAGTGTTTTTATATATATAAAAAAATATTGTGTAAAATGTAAAATATTATTTAGCTTCAATTTGAATGGATATAGCATATTAAACTTATTTTAAATGCATAACTCACATTTTATTAAAAGAAAACAAACATTTTTACAATTTCTGCCTCTCTGCTTTATTATGAAGTTTGCAGCGACGACATGCATATAACGTTACACCTAACACAAACCCCCGTTTAAGCTCTGTCGATCAATTCACACCTTATAAAATAACGTCGTTACTTAAGTTTTAACGTTTATTTATATACATTTTTAATTAAGCCTTAAATCTTTCCGTGGCGGAACTCAATTTCGGTTTTGTTTACCTACGGAATGTTTTTAGTGTGACACAACAGCTGCACATGTGTTTCCTACTGGATTTCTTTATACTTTTCAAACACTGTAAAGCACTATTCGGACGGGATTAGTTTTCCAAACAACGTTTGAGTTTCAACGTTTCCCCCAGGACGTCTGTGATTTTATGTATCGATTCGGACGGGATTAAAATTCTCAGGCTATTCCAGAGATGGGAGTGTCTGTTTCCTTATTTGGGCGTTGCAGAGCACGTGCTCTGGAAACGCGTGTTTGTAATGTTTAATATTTTGCTTTAAATGTAAAATTATGACAGAACATGTAATTTATTAATTTAATTTTTACAAATCAAAATAAAATATACAAATCCTACTAAAGTAACGTTAGCCTACGTGTTTTATATAACTGTCTGCTTATAATAAACCCAAAGAAATGAAGAAATAATGCAATAACAATTTATTATCTTTAATAATTAACATTAACATTCCGGAGTTGAACAACTTTGAACGGAGTTTCTTATAACGTTAATGATATTACAGTGGCCAGTCTTAACAGTGTTTGATATTCAGCTCGTCTTGATTTAATTATTTTATTTTTCCGAATGCGAAAAAACATCCATATCTGAATGAACAGGACTCAGGAAATACAATATACGCGCATAAGTAAGACCTTACGGCAGATCACGGTGGCCAAAACACGAAATGAACAGCGTTTTCAAAAGATATTGCGGGCAAACACAGACATTTGCATCCGGACGGGATTAAATTTCTCAGAGGACCTCTGAGTTCGGCGAAAAACAGTAGGTAAATTGCTCTGGAATTCTTACGGAGGTCGTCAGAGAAAAACACAGACATGGCCGATTCGGACGGGACTAAAAACACAGAGGACCTCTGAGAAGCACCATTTTCTCAGAGGTCCCCCTGTAAAACTAATCCCGTCCGAATAGGGCTTAAGTCTCTGCGCTTAATATCATTCTTCATTTGTCATTTTAACATGATATTACTATGTTTACATGACATTTGCATTTTTAGGTGTGTAAAAGTGCAATTTGTTGCCCGTGTCAGTTGCAACTAAATATCTATATTGAACATATTGATAAATGTTCATCAGACGATAAAATAATGTGGCACAATCAGTATTTACAACTATAAACTGTATTTTTAGCATACTGTAGTATATTATACTGAAGTAAACTTTAATATTTATGGTAAAGCTAAAAAACTATAGCATCTAGGTATTTTACTAAATTGTACTGCAGTAAATAATAAAGTATACAGTTTTTTCATGTGGTATTAAATATACAAATACAGTTGCTAATTCAACCATATAATTTTAGTAGGACAAAATAGTCTCTTAAATCTAAAATCGTGTCAGATGTTTTTTAAAAATAATAATTTATGTTTATTCTTTATACATATTAAACCTACGTAAAGTACGGTTCAAAATACTGCATAGATTGCAGGTTATGCCATGTACTTATCTTTATACAAACTCTTGCTCATAGAAATTCACACTAAGCATTTTAAGTAATTTCCATTGCAGATTCCCTCATGAGCCCTCACCAGCACTGAAACATCAGAAGAATGAAGCAAGCAGACCCACAGTGTGACATAGAGAGACTTTATCTGGAGGTGTCCAGTGTAAATGGAGCCGCGTCTCTTCCCCTGCACACCTCCATCACCCTGTTCCTCCTTTCTTACACAGACTGCTCATCTTTTCACGTCTACCTGGTCACAGATCAGCCTGACGCTCTGCAGTCTCTGTCAGGTCTGGTGCCCGAGGGTCTCGTTGTTGCCGATGTGCGGAAAGAGGAGCTGCCAGCTCTTGTTAGGTTGTGCCGCCTCCCTGCCGCATTAGAGCCCGACGCCGGCTTCTGCAGAGCCGGTCTAGCTGTCGTACTGAGGCGCATCATTCAGAGGACGTGCCAGCTGACGCCAGGCCGCAGGGATGTGGCATCGCTTTTGGGATTTAAGAACACCTGTCTTAAAGCTTGTGCCGAGGTGCGATTACTAATTAAGACATTATAATACCATCATGAAGACCATTACAAAATGTTTTCAGTAGGATTTAATGGTGTTTTCCCATCTGCCTGATAACATCCCACCAATAAAACCCAACACATTACTTTAGAGATCCACAGAGCCCATTAAAGTTTTAGTGCAATTCCCATTTTTCAAGTACTAAATCATTACAATTTCTGTAATGGTATCGTCTGTTTTTTTAGCAGGGCAGTGCCACTTGAATGTTCCAATGGTCAAAAATATTGTATGGATGGTGTTAAATTAATTATTTTGTAACAGGCATATTTACATATTCAACTACATTGAATAGTGATGTCTGTGTAGCCCATAAATGTATTATTTACATTTATGCATTTGGTAAACATAAAGTGCAGTTCAATCACAAACCCCTAGAGGTCACCAAAAACCTTGCTTTATTAATGTCAAGCATTCATATAATTTATGAATAAACGACATTGATCTGAATGTTACTTTTTAGGTAAGTCAGTGGACCAGACTGTGTGAACTGGAGATTCCCTCTTCGGTGGAGAAGCACTTAGAAAACCCTACAGAAGAGACGTTTCAACTTCCTGCTGCTATCCTCAACTTAGAGAAGAGATTAGGTGAACCCGTCAAAGTCCACAATGATGACAAGATACGCAGACAGAAACTCCAACAACAGAGGAATTCCTCTCCGAGTGATTCCCAACTAAATGGCCCCAAAACTGAGATAGGACTGCAGGAGAAGGGCGATGCACACGGTGTTGAACTCACTGCTGCTCTGGCTAAACTCTCCGTGGACGCAGTTCCGTCCGTGTCCACCCGAGAGCGCTCCGACATCAGGAAAGTCAGGAGCACAGATCTGCCAGAGCTGGAGCATGTGTTTGCAGAAGGACTGTACTTCACCCTTACTGATGTTGTGCTGCTACCCTGCATCCATCAGTATCTGGTAGGACAAGATAAACTGAGATTGCATGCCATCTTAATATTGCATCCCACATATAGTGTCCTATCATTTAGTTTAAAGACATTAAAGCTCACACGGCCAGGTTAGTCTTCTTCATCTTAAATAATGCAGGTAGTTTCTGGGTGAATCTGACAAAACCTGACAATAACACGTCTGGCATTTTCACCCCCAAACCCGAATTTAAAAAAGAAAGAATATTTTGAAAAATGTAAGGACACACAAATTCTCAAAATGTGTCAGGGCACATTTATGTAAATCTCATCATATAACTTCTGTGTGTTGCAAAGGGAATGCAAAAGTTACACAAAGCTATTCAGACGTATTCCCTACCTGTCCACCAGGGGGCTCTGTAGACACATCACCCAGACCTTTAAGTTTTATCTTGCCGTATTAATTTATTTGACTGGCCAATTACATTTGCTCTATTTGAACTGTTGGGTCAGTCATCCGTATGAGACTCATGGTTCATCGTTTCAGAGCACTAACTGCTAGGCCATGGCTCCGACCTTTAGTCTTCAAATTCCAATATGATGGGACAAGTCGAGAGAGATATAAGATAACTGCACTGTGAATGAATTTATATGATGCTATAAGACTGCAGAATACTGCTGGAATACAAAGTAGACATGTGCCATGTTAACTGTTTTTATTACACGGCTCGTTGGAATGTTTGATTCTGATTGTCCTGTCGTGACATTTGCAGGTTTGTTATTCCCAGATAACAACCGCTCAAAACTAATAACACACGTAACCCGGAGGCTGCAAATCATTTTGACAGATACAGTTTAATATTACACACAAATGTACCCTTTTTCTGACAGATTTTTAGCAGCAGCATTTTTTATGATTTTATAAAAATAATGTTCTTTAAATATATAAACATACAATATCAAATGAGAACCCCCTGTTTTCAAAACAAAAATTTGAACTAATAGCTGAGATAATTGCATTTTTGTGAATGACTTTTTGTTAGAGATCAGATTCAGAGTGATCATAAAAACATACACATAATATTTACTGTTTTTCGATCAGTGAATGCTTCAGTGCTTTATAAGCTGGGTTAAAGCGCCACTTAGTGGATAATAGCGAAAATATGGATTGTTGTAAAAACTCAGTGAAGCGTTTTCTCTTAAAGGGACACTCCACTTTTTTTAGAAAATATGCTAATTTTCCAGCTCCCCTAGAGTTAAACATTTGATTCTTACCATTTTGGAATCCATTTAGCTGAACTCCGGGTCTGGCGCTAGCACTTTTAGCATAGCTTAGCACAATCCATTGAATTTGATTAGAATTCGCGCTTAAAATAACCAAAGAGTTTCGATATTTTTCCTATTTAAAACTTGACTCTTCTGTATTTACATCGTGTACTAAGACCGACAGAAAATTAAAAGTTGCAATTTTCTAGGCAGATATGGCTATGAACTATACTTTCAATCTGGTGTAATAATCAAAGACTTTGCTGCTGTAACATGGCTGCAGGAGGCGTAGTGATATTACACAGTGCCCGAAAATAGTTCCCTGCTATTGAAAGTAACCAGTATGTACTCTGGGGATACCGAAGACTTATTTTACATCTTAAATAAGGCTCATAAAATGTCCCCTTTAAAGGAACCAAACTGTATTTATCTAAAATTTTATCTCTTATGTGCATGCAAAAGACAGATGGAAAACAGGCCAATCTCAACAAAACACCAACTGTGATGTCACAGTCGAGATGTACACCCCAACATTAAATTACACATTAAATTAAATGTGTAGCGGAAAATTTTAGAAAAGAACAGCCTTCTCCACTTTTTAACTCTTTCACCGCCATTGACGAGATATCTCGTCAATTAAGAGAAAACGCTTCCCCGCCAATGACGAGATTTTCCGTCTTTCCGCAATACCGCTATTATCCACCAGGTGGCGCCCTTCCGCAAATTTTTAAACCCGGAAGTATTGCCCTATGGCAAGCGGCTGCATGTCCGTGTCTGTTTGAAAGATCGCTCTGAATGGGATCTCTATGAAAAGTCTGTCACAAAAATGGAATTATCTCTGCTTTTTGCTCAAAATGTGGTGTTTTTGAGGAAACCTACCCATATTCAAAAGCTGATTACAAAAGAACCACTGAAGGAAGGATGAAACGGTTTTTTTTGTTTGAAAGCAGAGGGTCTGTTCTTTCATTTGGTATATTGTATGTTTATAAAGAAGAACATTTTCTGGAAGGCATTAAACTTTGGTGAAAATCATGAAAAAACGCTGGCGCTGGCTGGCAACTTTTTAAAAAAAACGCTGGCAGTGAAAGAGTTAAAAAAAATGCAATTGTGCAGCACTCCTGATTGACAACTAGGAGGACCAATAGTCTTGATGATCCACCCAGAAAAAGAAAATCCTCCGCAGTACCTTTAATTACAAAGTTGTTAAATTGCTAAAAGTAAAGTTGTGACAGCTGAGATAAATGCTATATGCTAGCGTTTAGGCTAAAGTTCCACTATTGACGTTACAGTTATGTTTTGCAGGTCCATACCGAAAAAACACAAACTTACCACTCAGATACGTCCATTAACAATCTCCTAACATTTAAAGTAGTTTTTTCTTAAAATCTATATTTTTGTCTGATACAGGGTCAAACATATAAGGTTTATTTACTAATGTCACTGTGAGCACTGGCATGAGCCACAGAGCAGAGCCAATCAGAACCGAGCTTAACATTATTATTCATGACCCTTCCAAATCTGACTTCCTTCAAAGGACAAATTATAAATGGACATGTAAAAACGTTTCCGGATATTTTTTGCACAATGCGAATATAAAAGAACAATTTAACGTATTATTTCAATGCAGTTTTTGGCACCTTTAAATTATCAACATTGTAACGTCTTACATTTAATCGTAACATTCACATATTTAGTTCTTTCTACCCTGTGATGTGACTTTGGGGTCAAGTTTGTCTCTTTCTTGCTCACTTTCTTTCTTTGTCTCTCTTTCTCTCCTCGTCACAGTTCGTTCTGCCATCTTTTCTCCCGTCGTTCTTTTGCCGTCGGCTCTGTGCAGAGGCATCGGTGCCTCTCGTTTCACAGTCCATCTAGCATGTCTCTCACTTTATGTGTGCTCTCCTCCTCGCTTTCCTTTGTGGGACGATGATATAAGCATCAGGAAACTTCAGCTCTCGCTTCAGCAAACACGACACTTTGATGAGATACTCAAACAACACAATGTTTTGCTGTCTGTCCGCATGGATTTTTTAAAATGCCCATTCATGTCGTTTTTTTTGAAAATTTAATGGACGTAAGCTGGCCCGACCTCTGTACATTTGTTTTGTACAAATGCACCTTTTATTTGTATATACAGGACAGTGTTTAAGTCAACATAAAATTGTTGGAAAATGTAACATTTTGTTTTGTTATACTGGTTTCATTGTAAGTATATTTTAATTTTTTCAACGTTCCAGATCTCCCTCCAAAAGCACAACCCCTTCATCCTCTCCCATCTCCCCTTGCTGCTGAAGTGGTACCAGCGTGTACAGGAGCTCCCCATTGTTTCGAGGGCCGCAAAGGATTGTGGGATGGCCCTTCTTAACCTCAGCACGGCTGACCCCTGTCCTCCCCAGCCAGAGTTCCCCAGACCCAGCGGAGCAGAGCAGGAAAGCCCGACCGTCAAGCAAGAGCCCTTCATCGGGGGCCCAAGGCCAACTCTGACCAAGCTGCAAGTAATTGAATTTCTCTTTGCTTTTTTTCTCTCTCTCTTATTTCATTCTCCTCAGTCTTCGTTCCCCAACTCTTAGAGATAACGCATGCGGTGCACAGACGCACTTCTCTTTGCCACTCCACTAAACCTGTCAGCGGCAAACTCGCATAATCCCTAAACAGCGATCCGCTCTCAATGCGTTCAGCGCCGCGCTCCCTTCCCTTAACGGCAGCCCAGCGTGCCACTGTGGGTCTGAACCGTGATGATAAAGGATTTATGCACTCCACCGAGGCAGAACCGCAGCCGTACTGACTCGCTCTTAACTGATGGGACTCCCTGCCACTTGATATTTTAAGGAGGCCGCTATTACTGCGCTGCCTGATTCTAACAAGCACCACAATTTTTTTTTAGGTCTGAATCTCACATTTTTAAATAATGATGAGGAATAAACTGAATGGAGGTACAGCCAAGAGTAAATAAAAAAGTAGGATGATTTTATGATTTTTAAATTATAATTTGGCCTTATGAGATACATTTAAAATGTCTTGTACAACCCCAAATCAGAAAAAGTTGGGACACTGTAGAAATTGTGAGTAAAAGAGGAATGGAATAATTTACTATATTTTAATCACAATATAATATATATTACATATCAAATGTAGAAAGTGAGACATTTTGAAATGTCATGCCAAATATTGGCTCATTTTGGATTTCATGAGAGCTACACATTCCAAAAAAAGTTGGAACTTTTTTTTTTTAGAATGGCGCGGCGCTCTGTGTTCGGTGTGCAACCCCCTTTAGACCACAAGTACGCAATAATCATGAACAAGGAAAAAATACATAAAATATATAACACAGATATATATTTTAGGGTTCGTTTTCCTTGTTCATTATTATTGCGTACGTGTGGTCTAAGTTTCTCTTACGTTTTTGAATGTTTTTGTTGATTCATTATTTGTCCGAATGCACATTTCACCAGCAAATTCGTGCATACGCATGCTTAGTGAATGAGAACCAATGTCTTTGTGTAAGTTCATTTTGTTTGAAATGGTTTGCAAGTGTGCATTTCACATACGCTTGACCTTTCGACATGATTACGTAATACGAAAGGTTGCGCTGGCACGTCATACGGCTTTTGCAAGACGAGAAGTTGTGGTTTAAAAGTAATTTTTTTGCAAAAATGAAAAGTGTTTAGCTAGATAAGACCCTTATGCCTCGGTTGAGATCGCTTACTGTGCATTCACACCGCCACCGGCGAGAGCATCAATAAAAGCTCTGGCTGCCCTGCTAACGACGCTAAAGACAAGGTGTAGTAGACGCTCGAATGCATTCTCTGAACTCCTCTCAGGCGGAGGTTTCCGCCTTCCGATTGGTTGCCGCCGAACCACGTCATATCTCATTACCATAAAGTTGAGCTGATTTCAACTCTCATCGACGCTCACGCTGTACATGACGCGCCAGTGCTCGCCGGAGCTCGCCACCGGCTCTCATTGAAAATCAATGACTTTGACGCTCTCACCGGTGGCGATCTGAATGCACAGTTAAAGTCCTTTAAGCTGCATTGAAACTGCAAACGGTTGAGGTCCAATACAGTCCACTATATGGAAAAAATCTTGGAATGTTTTCCTCAAAAAACTTAATTTCTTTACGACTGAACAAAGAAAAACATAAACATCTTGGATGACATGGGGATGAGTACATTTTTTGATTTTTTTATGAAAGTAAAATATTCCTTTAAAGAATTCACCTAAAAATAAAAATTCTTTCGTCATTTACCCACCTCTCATGTTGTTACTAACCTGTATTAATTTTTTTGTTTTGATAAACACAAAGAAAGATATTTTGAGGAATGTTTGTAACCAAACTCATCAGAGGCTCCATTGACTTCCATGGTAGGAAAAAAGGATACCATGGAAGTCAATGGAGCTTCTGATCGGTTTGACTTCATTTACAGATTCATTCATAAACAGTTTTGTATATAAATTATTAGGTGAACTATCCCTTCAAGCATTTAACTATTGTAAACTTTTAGATTATTAGCTTTAAAACAGTGGTCTCCAACATTTTTGTGAGCAAAGGCTACCACGATGGATAAAACAATCTGGAGGGCTACTTTGATATAGTCTAATCAAAACTTTTGGTTTTACTTGTTGATTTAATTTTATTTGTTGATATGTTTATCATTGTTTAAAATGTTAAAGGTACAGCGGAAGATTGTAAAGTCTGTAAAAACTTTTACCTATTAGCCTGTTTTAATTACTAATGTCCTGTCCATTGAATCTGTCCTTGAGACTATGGGATCATATTATCGTCCCCCCCCCTTTTTTTTAAACAACCTAAGCAATGTAATTCACAAAATGTTGAATGTTAAAAGGCTGTGATACTTGTTGAATAATTAGTATCTTAGTCGAATTCAAAATGTAGTCATGAGGTGAAAATTATGGTTATAATCTTAACCTTCAAAATGAATAGCTCTCAGTCGAGGCAAAAAATCATTTATTATCAGTCATCCTTGATGAAGTTTGGTCATAAAAACTGTCTTTTATCGCCCCAAGTATATAGATAATTGGAGTCGAGAATAATTTAATGGAGTTTCACAGTTCATTAGTTTTATTATTGAAAGTGTTACCGGTTTTATTCATCTTAACCGTCTTTAGGAACTCCGCAGATCTAACACCATATGTTTTCATTTATTCAGGATTGATGTGTTATGACAAAACGCAAAAAATCCATTATAAATGTATCCTGCTGTATCTTTAAACAATTGGCCTGAGTCACTTTCTCAAGCACATCTGACTGGTTTGTAAAAATCTGGTTATTATTTAACCACAAAGAAACAAAAAGCCCACATGCAAGCACTTGACAGCACTTGACTCCAGATTAGCTTAAAACATTTAACAATATTATCCAGTGCAAGGTGCTTGGACTTAAATAGGAATACCAGAGCAGACATTAGGCCAATTGTCATCCCAATGTTAGATAATTTTTAAAGGAATATTCCATTTTCTTAAAAGAAAAATCCAGATAATTTACTCACCACCATGTCATCCAAAATGTTGATGTCTTTCTTTGTTCGGTCGAGAAGAAATTATGTTTTTTGAGGAAAACATTGCAGGATTTTTCTAATTTTAATGGACTTTAATAGAGCCCAACATTTAATACTCAACTCAACACTTAACAGTTTTTTTCAACAGAGTTTCAATGGACTATAAACAATCCCATACGAGGCATAAGGGTCTTATCTAGGGAAACAATTGTCATTTTTGACAATAAAAATAACAAATATACACTTTTATTCCACAACTTCTCGTAATGTAGATCCGGTCGTGACGCGCCAGCTGACCTCACGCAATACGTCATGACGTCAAGAGGTCACAGAGGACGAACGCGAAACTCCGCCCCAGTGTTTACAAGCGTGTTGAAAGAGGACCGTTCCTACGTTGTTGTATGTCAACTGATACTAATTAATGTCTTTGTGTCAGTTTTTGTTTACAATGGTCCGCAAATGTGCGTTTTATATATGTAACACGTGACCTCCCTACGTCACTACGCATTTACGTTAGGTCGCGCTGGACTTGACCTAGACGAAAGTTGTGGTTTAAAAGTGTATATTTTTTATTTTTCTTGTCAAAAATGACAATCGTTTTGCTAGATAAGACCCTTATGCCTCGTTTGGGATCGTTTAGAGTCCTTTGAAACTCCGTTGAAAAAAACTGTTACGTGTTGAGTTAAGTATTAAATGTTGGGCTCTATTAAAGTCCATTAAAATGAGAAAAATCCTGCAATGTTTTTCTCAAAAAACATAATTTCTTCTCGACTGAACAAAGAAAGACATCAACATTGGGGATTACATGGTGGTGAGTAAATTATCTGGATTTTTCTTTTAAGAAAATGGAATATTCCTTTAATATACATACTTATAACCCTGAATCTTTTGGTCCACATCCACAAAAGTCTGTACTAGATGTTTCTGTCTAACTTCCCCATTGCAATGTGCCTCACCTAATACATTGTCACTTCGTGATGAATTGCTCGCTTACTCACAGACCCCCTTGGTAATTCGCTCACTTTTAGGGATAACTATGGACCCACAAGGCTTTGTTACATAGAAAGCTCAGTTTGCAACATCATTACTGTTTCCAGACGAATGCTCTCCAACTCCGGAGGAACGGCTGATTTAGCTTATGACCTCCCGCGCACTCTTCTTCCACTCGTTCGATTTCCCACTACCCCCATAAGAGCCCCGCTGATTTACCCAGCATCTAAACACAGCACAAACTCCAACAACACGTTATTCCCAGTGCAGAAATCTGCCGATAATGAGTAAAGAGACCGCAGTGCTCTCGTACTCCTCTGCAGGAGGGGCAACAGGAGTAAGCAGCGTTTTGTTGGGCGTCAGTGCTGCAGTCGAGCCTCTAGCAGGTGATAAACGCACAGCTGCCTGCATGTTCTCAGTCCTGCGACAGAGCCGTACTCCCACCTTCCTGCATGTGTGTGCGCGCTTGCACTTCTGGCATTCAGCTACTATAAATCAGATATTTCCCGTCACGCTGGTGGATATCAATTTGGTGTGTACGAATGAGTTGGAGCTCAGCACGCACGACTAAATGCATCGTGGCCCGCCGGGACTTTCAGCTTTAGGTCTGCTCTGCAGCTGTTGCCGGTGGGAGTCGAAACTTATGGACAGCCCGAGTTTGTTAAGAGAGGACGGCAAAACATTATTGGGTAGAGCGATCAGAGCCAGAATCGAACCTGCATCTCCCTCATTAGCATTTCTATGTGTCTGGGGTAAGAGCTAGGCCACGGCCCTGGTGGGTGATTCTCGCGAAATTAGACTTATGAGGTGTCATGAAACATTTTGATAAAAAAGTTCACATGATTTCAAATGACATCATACAAACCAATTTTGTTGTTTTTTCCACATTTAAGGGGGAAATTTTCATTACCGCAACGTGTCCATGACTGGATTTGGGTTCTTTAACATGGAAATATTTACAATTAAAAAATAAAAAAAATAAAAAGCTTCAGTGCATGTTATACTATGAACATTTACAGTAAAGAAACATGTGGTATTTGGTGATTATTGGTAAATGTAGAGACAATAATAAGGAATATAAATGTGTCCAAGACCAATTTCGTCATCCTCCGCAACAATTTTCAATCATTGTTTAAGCCCTCAAGAAAGTAAAAATAAAAAAAGAAAAAAAATAGTTGGAAGGGACATAATTGACTGTGACACTCAAGATGGCTAAATTTTGTTTGTCATAGTACCTAGACAACTTTTTAGTTCTCATTACCGAAACATGAGTTGTAAATGCATATATTTAATGTAATATCATGTTGTGGTAATGATAATTTTTGATAATGATAATCTAAAAAATTTAAACAATTCTATAGGAAATGTTTTTTAAATCCTCTAAAAATAATGGTTATAGTAAGTTCAGACCTTAATCTTATATGTGCAAAAATTCTGATGCTGGACACTTTCTAAATCTGAATTTCATGAGTATCACCCTGATGTATTACTCTACCCCTGCCCTTAAAAATTTTAATTTCCTCTGTCATACTATAGAAGAAGCCAATTTACAGACTCATGAAACATGCTTGAAGAGCGAATCGCCATTGGCAGTTTTTGATAAGGTACACCTGGTGTTTATTGCCTCCTGTTATAAATCCATAAATTCACCCACTACTTACATGAGGCGTTTCTAAAGTCCAGTCTATCCTCCTATGACTGTCGCAGACTGCACCCAGGATTTACCATCGTCCGAGAGTGCCTGTTGGATTTTAAAATATGGGTCACATTTTTGGTTTCAAGTAAAATTTTGCATCGCTTTATCTTGTTACATTATTTAGCATATGAAGAGTTTCGTTGCAAAACGAGATGAGTCCGTTTTTAACATTTTTGTCAAATTATGTTTATTATTATGTTATCATGTTATTATTTTGTTTTATGGTGCTACTTAGCTATATTTTTTAAGTTATAAAGGTTTAAATCAAAACAGACCAACTGCAGTTGAATTGATATTAATTGGAATGCACAACCAAAAAACGAGATTTCTGAAAAATATAAAAACAGAGTTGTCTCGTTTTGCAATATGCTTGATGGTATCAATTTAATGTTAAACACATGTTAAAGCCATAGACTGTAAAAAAGATAGACGTAGTGTCCGTTACGTTACCCATAGGTTTCTGAAGATAGTTTTTGAAGCTTAAAGTAGGCGGTGCCTGCCTTCGACATCTTAGCCGCGCATCACTTACAGATATCCGAAAATGGGTAAAGAGGCGGGACGTGGGTTAAGCTTAGGTGACTGGTTGCTGAAACCACGCCCCTAGCTCTACTCTAGTGACAGCAGTGGCTGTTCAACTGTCACTCAAGTGGCCACGCCCTCAATTATGCAGGCTTAATATAATTTAAACAGATGAGTTACAAAAAAAATAAAATAAATAAAAGGGCAAAATTAGCTATACAGATCAAAAACTATTTTTGTACCAGGCTGTAAACATATTATTTTCTACTGTAAAGTTGGCCATTTTAACATGGAGGTTTATGGGAATTGACTCCATTTTGGAGCCAGCCTCTAGCGGGCAGTCGATGAACTGCAGTTTGAATCACTTCCGTATTAGCTTCATCAGAGATCGGAAGGTTGCCCCTCGGTTAAAGCCACAATATGTGTGATTTTTGTAATAAAATATGATGTATTCCATGCATTTGTGTACCTGCATTATCCCAAAAAGTCCAGGAAAATTCCTATTTTTAGGTGCCATAGAATAATAACTGTATTTAGAGATGAATAAAAAGAGTTCTATACATGGTAATAACATATCGTGAGCCTCAAACACGATTGTTTCCTCCTCCTTATGTATATCTTCTGCATGCAAAAGACAGGCCAATCTCAACAAAACACTAACTGTGACGTTACAGTGGTGATGTACTCCTCAATATTAAATTACATTGTCGCCTATCAATGAAGAAATATCAGCGTTATCCTCGGTTTCCACTTGGCAACATGTGTGGACTAGGGCTGCACAATAAATCGCATGACTGACAAGAGGGAAATTTTGCATTTATAATCGCGGATATATCGCCTGCGATTATGAATGTGATATTTCCCCTCTTGTCAGTGAACTACGGCTCTGTGTAGTAAATGCCTCTCCATCTAAAAAGCAGCTGATGGCGATTTATTACTAATTAAGGAACCGGCTTTACTGACGAGATGCGCGTTACCATCGCATGCGATTAATCGTGCAGCCCTAGTGTGGACAAATGTGCAAGTTGTGGTTATACAGCATCTAGCACGCAGCTATTGTGCCTTGCAGCTAATTCATTACAATGGCATAAAATAGTGATAGACCGATATATCGGCCGGCCAATATATCGGGGCGATATTTGTGGGGTTTATGTGTATCTGCATTGGCCCATATGTGGCTGCTGTGTTTGTCGATTTTTTTCCGGCAACCAGTTTGTATAAAGGGTCTGGAAACAATCCTCATCGACCGGTGCACCAAAAACAGAACCTGTGTGAATGGTCTAGAATCATGTTCCTGTTGGCATTTTACATCTTGTTTTGCGTTTTTCGCACTTAGTGAAAATAATTGTAATGACACACTTTGCCCATTTCTGTTGGTCGCTTTAATTGGAAAGTACCGACTGAGCAAACGTCATTTTTCATTATAGCAATGGCCATAAAACGCTGCAAGGGTATCAGAAGCATGAGCTTGAACTTCTTTGTAACAGTTTCTTGATGTAATAGGCATTTTATTTCAGGTTTCCTGCTGAGGAAACACAAGCAGTTGTCAGCTGTAGCAGTAATGGCTTGTTTCCGAAACCCAGTGAACTGACTTACTGCCTACTTACGACACAACTGGAGTGAAGTCTTATAAAGACCTCATTTGTAACTCTCTACATTGACAGCAGCTCCTCCGCTAGTAATGTGTTTATATGCTCTTGTTTTCTGAAGGAGAATGGGATAGATGCTGTTTTCTCCCCCCACCCTTGCCCTTCATGGACCATAGACTGGGAGAGTTTACCTGCGGCCGTCAACCCAACTGAAGGTAACTTGGCTGGGACACGACTTCTACCCACTTACAATATCATTACCGTTATACACTTCAGAGATGCAGCTTTGAGCTTGCATCCCTTCCTGTCTGTCAAAAAACTAATGCTGTTTATCTAGTTTACTTCAGCCTGTGATGTGTAATCCACTTGATATACATTACAGATATGTATGGGAAGAAATGCCACTCTTGCAGTTTATATACATAACATGAATTTATTATCAACTGGATCTAGTAACCAAGGTGTACCGCCTTGATATCATGCCAACCACTGATGTAGCGAGAGGGTTAAACATTAATGATTGATGGACGCGATTTCACCTGCTTAATAAATAAACCAAAGTCACTTAAGGAGCATTTATGTCCTGCACAGACATTCTTCTGCTTTGCCTCCGGGGGCAGCTCATACCTGCGGAAAATTGTTTGCGAGCGCGAGCATCGGCGCTTGTCAGCGGGGCGTGCTCAGGGGTCTTAACTAGCTCAAACATCAGGTAGCTGGTTTTCAGCAAGAATGAGAGAGATGCCAATCACCTCGTGCCAGACAGACGGAGGCAGCGCTGAGGAGAGACAGAAATCCAGTTTGTATAAAGGGTCTGGAAACAATCCTTATCGACCGGTGCACCAAAGAGCATAATTTTCTCAAGTCTGGCGGAAAGAGCAAAACAAATACGAAGGATTTTAGATGCTTTTAGCTTTAGTTAAGGAAATATTTATATGCATGTCTGTTGTGTACTTTCATGCCAATTTATTTTACAGTACAGCTGTTGTTTAGTCTTTAAAGGTACGGTACGGGTTTTAGCGGCGTCCAGTGGTGAGTTTGCAAATTGCAACCAACCTAAATTTCGAAACACAGTAAGAAGCAACAGTAGCTACCACAGGACAAACATGATGTCTTCTGAGATAACATAGAGATGAAATGCCCTCTGTAGAGCAGTTTGTCTGATTAGCGCGGGTGTGCCTCATAAGTCTTGAAAAGTGAAGCCGGTGGCTCTTTGATCGCCCCCTGGTGGCTGGCTGCAGTACAAGTCATAAACTCCGCCCTCTCCATTCAAACGAATGGGACTCTACTCTAAATAAAAATAAAATATTTACACTTCCAATAAAAGTTTCCGAAAGATGGTTTTGGTCCTTTCAAGTAGTTGTTATCACGCTGATATATGTTCAAGTGCTTATTTTTGTGATAAGTTTCATTTTAGCTACCGTACTTTACTATAAGCCGCACTGGAGTATAAGTCGCATCATTCAAAAATGCGTCATTAAGACGAAATAACATATATAAGTCACAGTGGACTATACGTCGAGTTTATTTAGAAAATTATTTCACAAAATCCAACCAGAAGACCAGACATTTAATCTGGAAAGGCTAGATATTCAATTAAACAATAGCACACAGAACAGCAGGCTGAATAGATGTCTGTACGTTAAAAGTAATATTATCAGTTATTTAAACGATAAACCATAGCATACAGAACTTACCTGGAAGGTTGAATTGGTTAAATTAACCGAACAAGCCAACTAGCGTGAAGTTCGCATACTCATCATTCCGCATCACTGAATCCATTAAATAAATAATACATAAATACAGAGGCAGCATATGGCGGACTCTAGCGGCTGGTAATGATGTCTCTTGCCTCATAAATGTCAAAATTCATACTGACTTACAAGGCGCACCTGACTGTAAGACTCAGCAACAGTCAAGTTATGAAAAAAACGCGGCTTATAGACCGAAAAATACGGTAGTAATTTGATGCTTTAAAACCGGGGCGTGTCATTATGATTGGCGTGGTTGAATTGGTCGCGCAAGCGTTTGGGTGGAAGTTTGATACCGCGGCTCTGGCTCCACGGACGATTCCTTCTGCGCATGCCTTGGCTCCAAACTGACGTTTTTACGTAACATGGCGGCGACCATTGGCGGACATTTTTGGCTTCAATTCATTACAATGGGGGAGGCGACGTCGCGTCGTCCATCTTTTTTACAGACTATGGTTTAGCTACTGTAGAAACATGTCGGCCGCTTCTATCTAAGTGGAACCGTGGTGTATGCAGATAAATACGACGAGTTCATTATGTATGGTCTTTATACACCACTGATAATATATTTAGTTGTGTTATACTGCATTTCTGCCAAGAAATCCTTCTAAAAATTACACAATGCACCTTAAAGGTAATGATACTATAATATGAATAATAAATAATATAATTTGGTCAAAAGCCAGCCCTACCTATTGATACCTTGCCATCTTGTAGAGTAGGCTCAGAAAATATCTCTTTTTGAATGGACATGGCACATTTGATTGGGTGCTGTAATATGTGTTTGGAGTATTTATTTTATAGTGGCTTCTTCTTGCTGTTTTTGCAGAGGTCCGGAGGCTCTCCCTTTTTATTCTGTCTCCAAAGAATACATAACTTATCTTCCATTTGAATTCTGGGACTGGTTATTATTTGAGGCTTTTAGGGGATGTTTTTCAGTACAATAAAGTTTCAAATGGACTTCCATCGATCTATTTATATTTTCAGTAATGAACTCCAGATTGAGAGTTTGAGTCATTTGTTTGTGCCATCGATTTTGTATAGTACAGGTCAGGGAGTTAAAACACTTCTGAGGATAATGTTTTGTTGAGCATCACACACTGCACATCGCCTCTTAGGCGAACCCCCACATGCAGAAGTATGCTGTTTTTTTGTGCCTCCGTTGGTTCCTTGTGCTGCAGTGGCTGTATCTGTCAGCACACGCCCCCACATGCCATTCCCTAATGTGTTTTCAAGTACAGAATCTGCGAACAGCAAAAGAGGAAAGGTGTAAGAACAGAGAGGCCCGTGTATATCCTGCTGTTTGTTATGAATCCCCTATTGCTCCAGCACCTCACTAATCGCTGCTGACATCTTTCGGTGGTCAGATAACCCATTGCGTGAAGACAGGCAACAATTGTGTAGGGGATTATCGTAGTCGGAAACAATTGAAGAAAGCATCTCGGCAGACTCTTACTTGAATTTCTGTACCCTAACATTAAAACCAGATTGGTTGCACAGAAGACCTAAGTCAGCACATCCTTCCTTCCCACAGAAAATCATAAGGGAACATCTCTTGGTATTGTTAGGAAGTAGAGCTTAAGTCGTTGGTGTGGGAGTGCCCCAGAGCTCCGTGTTAGGACCCTCCACATCTGTTAATTAAGCACTGTTCGCATCAGAGGGTAACTGTGTGTGGTAGTACATAGCCCATATGTCTTTTTAATATTCTGCTTACGCTCTTGGACATATTTTGATTATTCTGTTGTATTTTTTTTATTTGCACCTGTTTGTTTGAGGACTGTGTTAGTCTTTACTATTAAACATACAAGTCCCGTTGGGAGACTGTCTTCGACTAGAGTCTTTGAAGACAGGGATTTGAATTTTACATTAATTGGCCAAATTTAGCTAAATATTTATATTTTTTGAGACAACCACCCACATTTTTCATGCCTCCTCCAGAGCGCTGATTAATATTGTTTTAAATGGAGGGCAGTCTGTGGGTGGATTGCATTGCAAGTGTCTATTATGCAGTCTGCCGGCAGAAAGAACTAGTGGCTGTCACTACAGTGCAGAAAGAGAAGCCCCAGGGGCCACCTGGGAAACGTGGTTGGCGGTAGTGCCTTGAATGTGAATTCATTTCCCTTGTCAACACCGGCCTTGTTGAGCATTAGGAAACTTCGGTGTGTTTATGTGGGTAGGGGCAGATTACATGGGAGGCGCATTCCGGATGCGTCTGCCTGTTTTGGCAGCTACCTGTCTGAAATCCGTCATCTCCAGACGTTTTATGACCTGGAAGGCCGTAGAGGAGGGCAGGTTACTGGAATAGGTGGTGAAATGATGGGGTTGACAGCATAACAGGGAAACTGAGCAATAATGTGTCTTTGAAGGTTTTTGAGTGAAATTAATGAACAGCCAGAATGTCCACACTGTTCATCTAGTAGTCTAGTATCTTGTAACTTAGTAGTAAAAACCTGTTGTTGAAATTGCTGTTGTTTTGAAATCCAGCTTGTTCAGATGCCAATAAAACTAGATGTGGATTTGCTAGAGAATCAAATATAAAGGTCCCATTTTATTTTCGACATGTGCCAGCTGCAAATGGCACCAACCCTTTCAGAAGCCGACATCTCGTTTGGTTTGATTAATTGAACCCCCATCTCTTCAGTTAGATGGGTTCAGTTAATCAATACCAATTAAATGTTGCTGTCAAAGCTGGCTTTGCACTTTTGTCGGTCCCGTTTGGAGATTTATCAGCACTTTCTAAGCTCAGTAGCGTTTCCAATATAGTGCACACACTAGAGCTGTAAATGAATTGTACTAATTGCTAAAATGTTTGAGTCATGATTTTGAGTTTTTATTTGCAAAATGCCACCTGATGAATATTCATGCTTGTTGTTTGCTTATTTTCACAGAGTTCCTTTACTTATTATTTAGGAACTATATAGCTTTTTGGTTTTTGTGGCTAAAGCACCGTTATTTACGTTCCTCCAACACAGTCATCTATTTTTATACTGTACTTGGGTGTGGATTCATACTGATGGTTTATTTAATTTATACAGGTGTTATAATTTACAGCCTGGTTTGAGTGTGAAATCTCTGCTCTTCTTCGTTTCTCTCCTCTTCTTTTTCTCACTTGTCTTCCTCTCCTCTTTACTCCTCTTTTTATCCTGTCTTCTTTTCCTCACCCCTCCTCTTCTTCAGCTCCCCACTCCTCCTGTCCGAAAAACTGATTCCTCATTCTATACTGATGTGATCATCTATATAAAACGTTGACGTTGAGAAGACGTTTGGTTAGACAATTGGTTAGACGTTTGGTTAGACATTTGAGTAGACGTTTGAGTATACGTTTTTAGTAGACGTTTGAGTATACGTTTTTAGTAGACGTTTGAGTATACGTTTTTAGTAGACGTTTGAGTAGACGTTTTTAGTAGACGTTTGAGTAGACGTTTTTAGTAGACGTTTGAGTAGACGTTTGTGTAGACGTTTGTGTAGATCATTTATATCAAACATACACATGTGGGTAGACGTTTTACGTTTGGGTAGACGTTAGAGGTTTGGGTAGACGTCAGATGTTTGGTTAGACTTCACATGTTTGGTTAGACGTCAGATGTTTGGTTAGATGTCAGATGTTTGGTTAGACGTTTGAGTAGACATTAGATGTTTGGGTAGACGTCAGGCGTTTGGTTAGACGTTTGGGTAGACTGTAGACGTTTGAGTAGACATTTGAGTAGACGTTAGACGTTTGGGTAGAGGTTAGACGTTTGGGTAGACATTTGGATAGATGTTTGGAGAGGCGTTAGATGTTTGAGTAGACATTAAACATTTGAGTAGGCGCTTGAGTAGGCGCTTGAGTAGGCGCTTGAGTAGGCGCTTGAGTAGGCGCTTGAGTAGGCGCTTGAGTAGACGCTTGAGTAGACGCTTGAGTAGACGCTTGAGTAGACGTTAGACGTTTGAGTAGATCAGTGGTTCTCAACTCCAGTCCTCGGGCCCCCCCCCCAGAATATTTTCGATGTCTCCATATATAAAACACTTGTTTCAGTTCATCAGCTTGTAAGTGTGTTAATTAAGGAAAAGTTTCAAACAATCTGGAAGGAGCCTAATGAGTGGAATCAGGTGTTTCATATAAGGAGACATCTAAAACGTTCTGGGGGGGGCGAGGACCGGAGTTGAGAACCACTGGAGTAGATGTAAGACTTTTGGATAGACGTTTGGGTAGACGTTTGGATAGACGTTTGGGTAGATGATTGGGTAGACTTTGGGTAGATGTTTGGAGAGACGTTAGATGTTTGAGTAGACGTTAAACGTTTGAGTAGACGCTTCAGTAGACACTTGAGTAGACGTTTGATGTTTGCCGTTTAATTTTTGCCATTTGATGTTAGACGTTAGGGTAGACGTTAGACGTTCGGGTAGACGTTTGAGTGGATGTTTAGAGATGTTAGACTTTTGAGTAGACGTTAGACGTTCGGGTAGACATTTGAGTAGAGGTAAGACGTTTGGGTAGACGTTTGAGTGGACGTTTGGAGTGATGTTAGATGTTTGAGTAGACGTTAGACATTCGGGTAGACGTTTGAGGAGAGGTAATAAGTTTGGGTAAACGTTTGAGTAGACGTTAGACGTTTGGGTAGATGTCTGGGTAGACGTTAATTGTTTGGGTAGACGTTGTTTTCTGCTGACTCATAGAAACCATTTCATCTTAATCCTTTTAAATTGCTTAGAATCAGCCAGTTACCGCTTTAAACATGTGTTTTTGAGCTTTATTATCAGAATAAAGGGGCCATTCTGCGAAGACTGAAGACAGATTTAATGTCTGCATTTATTAATAAGAACACCAGAAGTCACACAATGAAAATTCCTCCACTTTTCTCACCTCTCCTTGTCTGTGTTCAATAGCAATAAAGCTCTAATTATCACCCATCTCTTATATAAGGGGCTGTGAGGAGTCTCATTGAGACAATGAAGACCCATTTGGCTCATTGATCGGGGGTGCAGATGAGGTTATTCTGTCCCACCGATTTAAAAGCTGTGCTGTTGCCTTGGAAAGAAAAGAATCTTTGGATTGCTTTCTTCGCTTTTCGACCACATTTTGCATCCTGCTTTCAAACATTAAACGTTCCCATGTTGCTGATTTGTTGAGTGGTAGGATAGAGGGCTCATTATGTTTGCAACAACAGTAAACAGCCAATACCGGTAACCCTGTTTACCCAGCACATTTGTTAAAAAGACAGATTGTCCAGATCTTTTATTAAACACAATTGAACTGAAGACTAGTGTTCCAGTTGCAACTGTTCATTATTCCTATTGGCATGGACATAGCAATCATACTTTTGGCCTAGCATTTTGTTCCGAAAATGTAAAAAATTTATTTGTAACCGTTTAAAGACTTTTTTATTTTCCCTGGTGAAAACACAGTTTTTCACGACATAATGCAGAAAACAAAATGGATATGGACAGTTGATTTAAGAAATGATTTAAGATTTTCATTTGTCACGCAATTAAGTACAAGTTCTGGCCAAAAGTGATATCACAGTGCAGGGAATTTTTACAATATTTGCTTTAATGCCCTCTTGGTATAGATTAAACCAAGATTTTCCAAACGTGGGTTCATGAACCCCTGGTGATTCGCAAGGGAATTGCAAGGGGTTGTTGAGTTGATAAAAAATTAAATACAATTAAATTATAAAACGTAAATAAATATAATTTTAAAATAAAAAATTTAATTACCTCTCAAAACAAAAAAAGATGGATTTTATTTGTTTTTAATCTTCATGTCATGTGACCAATATGCAACACCACAATATACTCATGAAAAATGGACAGATACGTTGTATGTACCAATAAAAGAAAATTATCAGATGAAGGTCTAATAACAGGTAATAATAACCATATAAAATACTAACGTTTTTGAACTTAAACATGCAAATGTGCTATTAAATTATCAAAATATTAACGTAAAATCTCAAGGTCAAGGGGTTTCGGCTTACAAAAAAGTCTGAAAACCCATTGCTTAAACCATAGTATGAGGTGTACAAAATGGATTAAACTTTTAAAGTCGCGTAAATGAAACGTAAATAGCGATTGTCTTATTTTTTGTATCGGTACATATATCCGAGTGAAACGGCTTAAGAAATTACATTTAAAAAAATGTGAGGCGGGATTTGATTTATTCTATTAAGAACTGATTGGATTATTGGAAGTTGAGCCATGCTGGTAATTACAAATCACTGCAATCTTTTCCCAAACAGAAACAAGTCTCTGATTAGCCCACCCTTGCGCCATTTTTCGTGACAGGAAGTGAAGAAGTGTCGTTTCGAGGAGGGGAGAAGGTTAATGTTTTTGATGAAAGATTATGAGGGCACATGAATAAAAAAAATCATGAAGCGCACAGATAAGTCGTTCATAAAAGCACTACAATATTTCATATAATAATTTTTTTATGTTTTTATTAAAATTTTCATGGTGACTATTTAGTTAGATTTTTATTTCGATATTTATTTGACAGAATAATTTGCAAACCCCAGCATATTAGGGAATCTGTTTTTTATTCAAAGATACAAAAAATGCATAGAAAACAAAAACATGCATAAATTGACTACAATTTTATCTGTTATAAATATTTGTTGATCCTCTTTTGTATATATTTTGTAGTCATTTGTAGTCCTAGTTTATATCTTTATGTGTATTTTAGAAAATCCTTTGCAAAGCCTCCTGAAATTTTTCTCAAAGTTGAGCTTCAGTTTATTCTCCAAACAAAACAATGCATATGAAATGTTCAATGCATCTTCAATAAAACATTTGAATAAAGAGTGAAAATGTCAATTGTGAATAATAACATGACTTTAAAAGTGAGGCAGATGCTCCGTTGCAGCCCTTCTGGGGTTTTTATTTCTAGACTTTATACCTACAACAAAACTCACAGTTAAGGAAGAGTTATTCACGGTAGGGACGAATGTAAAAACATCAAGTGAATCTTTATCTGTTCCCCTTGTATTTTTGAAGGTGTCTCCTCACGTCTCCATCGTGTCTCCATTGAGCTGCTCATTCCCGACACGTCTGTTTTTGCAACACCCGCGCTCCCTCACAACCAGAGTGTAAATTTGAAACTCTTGGGATTCGGGCACAGCCGTGCTGCGTTAAACAAACAAAACTGGTATTGTGCACATCACACCGGAACAATGTAATCTCTGACGTGTTGTTTAAAGGTGGTGTAGGGGTGGTTTTCAGTTTCAGAGGCTGTATTTACATTCTTCAAACCTGGCATGTGTGTGTGTGTTTTGGCGGCGTCTTTGTCTGACGCGATCTCACGTACATGGAAGTACCTGTGAGGAGACAAGCTGTGTTTAACAGGCGCCCTCTAAATTACCACTAAATGTTTCATGCGGATAAATTTAATCGTACTAATTTTGAGCTGAAGTCTAAGCTGTGTTTTACTTTGTTGATATAAGATGTAAGGTAGATAATAGTTTACCTGATGATCAAAAGAAAAGGCTGTTATTTGTACAGGTGTTTCAACATATAGGTCACGCATTCAACTCCTAGGAAAGTTTGCTCTTGCAACTTTAATTTTTATAACTGACAAGCCTGATAAAATCCAGATAAAGAATACATTTTGGGAATAAAGGATATTTTCTGAGCTCCAAAGCTCACAGTAAAGAGTCTCCTATGGCTCTTAAGACACAGGTTGAGCACCTTGACTCTGGTGTCTGCTCAGTCTGAAATCCCAGGACTTTTCTTAAATCCTGCGAGTCTCTGCACCATTTTCCCCGTCTCATCTTTATGTGAGAATAAAACATTTCTTGATCTGATAATTACTAGAGTAAGGCTGGCTTGCCGAGAGACGAAACATCCCAGAAGGTTTTAGATTGTTTCGACTTTCATAGCTAGCTGCCCAAGTGTGACTTCATGAAATGATTGCCAAATGATGATGTTGGCGATACAGCCGAATGTGGTTGTTACAGTATTAATGTAAGTATAGATTCAGTTTGTGTTCACTACTAGCTATTGTGCATGGGGTTTTTACATCCTTCCATCTCTTCTTTCCCTCATTTGTCTGGGAGGTAATGTCGAACTTTAGTATTATTTACTTATCAGGGCTCTATGCTAACCTTTTTCCCAAGGAGTACATGTGCTCCTAAAGGAAAAAATTCATTTCATTCTTCAAACGAACTTTTCCAAAGCATCAGGTCTAAAATTAGCATTAGTTACCGAAATCAAATCAAATGAATTATAACACCGTTTTCATTGTATAAATTTAATATAATTATTATATTTTTAGAGCTACAGAAGTGATTTTCTCTTTGTCTTGGGTTGTTTGATTAACATGAATGACTTAAGTAGGTTAATTGAGGTTACCGTCTCTTTAAGACCATGGACTGTTTCTGACTCTAATCCATACATACACTTAAAACAAATGTTTTTATTAGAAAAAGAATACTGTGGGGATCATTTTGTGTGTATGTGCCCTGTCAAGAACAGAAAGATTTTTATGTTCACTTGCTCTTTGAAATGCGTCTCTCCGTGTGTGCACTTTTGAGTGCCCTTAACCCGCGCGCACACAGACGGATGGGCGAATTCCAAACGGCGCAGCTACAGTCGCTCCATATAAAAACGTTACTTTGTTTTTCAGTGCTCTATTCGCCAAATGCATTTTAATCGACTACAACATGAGACACAGTAGCGCAACTCTCTCTATAGTTTACACATTAAGAGTTCTGGGGCCGGTTGCACCAGCTGTGCGTAAGTTACAACGTAGCTTAGTTACAACGTAAATGGGCACTAAGTTACAACTTACGCACTACTAAATGTTTTTGCGTTGCACCATTAAACTTAGTTTAAGCATAACAAAACGTTGTAACAAAATATTTACGGAAGCCTCAGTCCATGAATAATGATTGGAATAAGATGTCAGCCAGATTATATGACATCGATGAGCTCGTAATTAATTATGAAGAGCCGCAAGTTCGTCAACGAGTTTTCAAGAACTGTTTAATTTTCTGTGTATCCATCAATTAAAATAAGAATTAACATTTCTTCCTGTTTATTTTCTCCTCCATATGTGGGATAGATATTTTCAATAAAAAGTGTAATGTTTTGAGTTCAATAACGTTTGCTTTAACGTCTTTTTTAACTTTCAGTTTAGGTGAGTCATGAATGAGTTTGAAATTACCTACTGTTCAGACTATTTCCTGTTTACCCGTTATAAGGCTTGTGATTGGGTTAAGAAAAATAGACGTCATTCTATGCGACAACGCATTACTTTACGAAGAGCTTATGACCTACTAGCTACGTTCTGCCTTAAGAACAAATGGTGCAACCGAATAAAGTAGAGAGTTAGTTATAAACTAGCTAGTAGTTACTAAGCCTCTAGTTTGGCCTTTACGTCCCAGTTTAAGTAAGAACTTACGAACGACTGGTGCAACCTTACCGTGATCTTTGAAGAGCATAGGGATGATCACTGGAACGGACAAATTCAGCAGCATGTGCGTCTGTGCGTACAGAAAGCTGCTCACGTTAGTGCCTTTTTGCGGTTAAATTGTTAAAATCACTTGAATGTTAACATTTGCAAGCCTTTGAAACACGTGCAAATGATAAACTTTCCCTTTTAAATTTGCGTATTAATCGCGAATCGCATGCGAGCCAAAACGTGGGTCGTGATTCGTACAGTTCACTGATCAACTGCGATCCGTCAAAGCACTATCTACGACTTACTTTCACTTTCATATGCTGCAGTTTGCGCGTTGGCTTGATGAATAGATCGCTCATCTGTCTAGATGCGTCTTGCAGTAGCGTGGCTATAACATTTTTAACACTGTCACTTGACTCTCTCACTTAAATTCCAGCAGTTCCTGCACATTCCCACACTATTTCAATGATTGGCTTATTGGTTGCGAATCGTCGCTCTCATTTGAATAAAGTTACGTCATCATGTTATGTTCACATCGCGACCCGTCCTCTTCCTTGCTTTTATATGTGAAATCAATGGTAGGCTATGTTTCGCTTCACTTCATCACGCTGCTGTTCAGTGTATTGAGAACAACTCGTCACTCACGCACTGTGCTTCTAAATTATTTCGCACATAACTATTTTAGGCGCAAATGTGAGTGAAATACTCGCACTGTAGTGCCCTGCTAAACGCCGCCTTCTTAAAAAATTAGGTAATAATGTTAAACGAATGCTTTCGGCACATTTTATATATAATACTGATACATAACTACTGATTATGTATTTATTATATTGCATTTCTGTTAAGAGATCCTTCTAAAAGTCCCACATTGCACCTTTAATCTCTGCATTTATATCAGAACAAAACTATTGATTACATCAACATCTTAACGCTTGGCCGTCACAATCTTCTGCTCTGATAGTTTCTTTAATAAAGGCTGAATTGGTGTTCATGCAAACGCTGTCTGTCCCTGCACCCTCTTAGTCCTTCAAATTGCTTATTTTAAACAGCACAGGTCAGACATTTATTTTTCCTCTGTCTGCTCTGTTCATTACCACTGTGAGCGATGATGTGAGCATAAAAACAAACTCCACCGGCGCTCTTAAAAATCTATAAGGGTCCTCGGTCTGTTAATGTCTAACAAAAGATGTTTTCAAGTGTTCAGACGGCTTTGTCCCAATGATTTTATATGGTCAGACATAGTCGTGGTGTTTTATGAGCTCTGTATCTGCACTTAATATTGACCAAAAGAATTTGCAGGTTTTGTAAAACTCCCATAAAGGGTGGTTTATGTGGGTTTGTTACTCTTAGTGGTTCAGACATGTTTTAGATGCCATCACTGATGTCCTTTTACTACTACAGCAAGGTCCTGATTGGTTAACGTAGCGCAGAAATCCGCCGAAGTTCAGATTTTTCAACTCCCGCATTTCCCTCGGCAACGCTCAATTCACGGCTTCCGCGCCGCGCGTTCAATGTCTTCCGCGTCGCGCTTTCCGTGTGTACCGCACCGCAGGATGCCTAATCGTGTCTTTGCATTGACATACCATGTAAATCACTCGCGGTTGCCGCGTCTACCGCGTCTAGTGTAAACCCTGCATAAGAGATTCATATTAATAGATATTCAACTTAATATTTAATTTACATTTATTTTATTTACTAAATAATATGCGGGCAAATGCATACCCTCTGCCATGGCGCAGGGTCCCGAACTCTTTGTTTTGTCTTGTACAATAATTTATCTTATATTACCATCGAGTTTTGTCATGTTTGTCAAACCCTAGCTTTGTTTTTCATTCCAGTATTTATTCTTCTGTGTTAACAGACACCATTTTAAGAACCTGACATCTCATCTGATGCTGGCCTGCCGGCCAAATCCATAATTTAAAAAATACAACTCTTCATGTGATGCTGCAGTGGTAATTTAAGGGACCATTGGGTTCTTATAGCTTTGTCTGAGAGATGAAAGAAGGTTCCAGAACTTGAGTTTGAACAAAGGCACTTCGCAGGCATCAGCCCTGTTTACATTGTGATCTGTGAGATATTGTCGACTCAGGCGCTGAGCACCACTGATGGAAGACTGATAAGAGATGCATTCAGCATACCGAAGGGAGGAAGGAAGAATTAGGAAATGATTTACCTAACAAGAGAAGAGTTTGCGCACAAAGCCGTTGGGGTGTTCATGCAGGTTAGGCACTGTATATTTATCAGGAAAGCCTGTAGGTGGAAAGTGTGATATGAAACGGTTCAGATAGGGGCTAGACATTGTTCTAAACAGCTTATTTCTATAGTGACAAGTAATTTAATGCAGCACACTGGTTCGCTGGTTTTTGCTGATGTAGTTTGTTGGTTTAAGGGAGTTTTGGACACTTTTCAGCTGCAAGTTAAACCAGCATAAACTTGTTTTCTGGTAAAAGTTGGTCTAGTTTGCTGTGTTGTTGGACTTTTGGCAGCTGTTTGAGCATGGAGACAGCCGACTGCCCAATTGTACCTGTTTAAACCAGCCTTTACTGGTTTGGGCTCTTCTAGTTTGTTGGTTTTAAAGTGGTTTTGGGCACTTCAGCTGTTCAGGATGGGAGGCCATCCAACTTCAACAATCTTAATCTGGTTTCAAATATGTCAAATGTTTGAGCTGGTAGAACAACATTGACCAGCCTAGACTGTTTTTTGGCTGGTCTAGTCTAGGTTGCTGGTTTTAAATGTGTTTTGCGCACTTGTCTGCTTTTTAAGATGTAAAACTAGAGGGATGCCGAAATTAGCCACCTTAAACCAGCCTATACTGGTTTTGCTGGTCTAGTTTGCTGGTTTTAAATAGGTTTGGGGGTATTTATCAGCCGTTTGAGCTGGGAGACCAGCTGGATGCCCAATTTAAACCTGTTTAAGACCAACCTTTACTTGTTTTATCAGCTTTTGGGAGACCAGCTGGCCGCCCAACTTCAACAACCTTAATACAGCCAATACTGGTTTCCGGGTTTTAGCTGGTCTCGTTTGCTGATTTTAAATGTATTTTAGCCATTTGTCAGCTGTTTGAGCTGGGAGAATAGTTGGGCGACAAACTTTAACCAGCCTATACTCTTTTTGTTTTGTTTTGTTTTTTTTGGCTGGTCAGGCCTATTTTGCTGGTTTTAAATCTGTTTTGCATACTTCTGCATTTTGAGCTGGCAGATCAACTTTAACCAGCCTATATTGATTTTTGATAGTCTAGTTTGCTGGTTTTAAATGTGTTTTGGCATCCTTGACAGCTGTTTGAGCTGGGAGTGCAACTTTAACCAGCATATACTGTTTTTGTGTGGTCTAGTCTAGTTTGCTGGTTTTAAATGTGTTTTACGGACTTGTCTGCTTTTTGAGTTAGGAAACCAGAAGGATGCCCAAATGAGCCATCTTAAACCAGCCTATACTGGTTTTTACTGGTCTAGTTTGCTGATTTTAAACATGTTTTACTATAACCTATTTAAGACCAACCTTTACTTGTGTTGGCTGTTCTAGTTTGTTGGTTTTAATTGGACACATAAGCTTTTGGGTACAGGAGACCAGCCGGCCACCCAACTTTAACAACCTTAATACAGCCAATACTGGTTTCTGGTTTTGGCTGGTCTAGTCTATTTTACTGGTTTTAAACGTGTTTTGTGTACTTGTCTTTTTTTGAGCTGGCAGATCAACTTTAACCAGCCTAAACCAGCCTATATTGATTTTTATTTCGGCTGGTCTAGTTTGCCGGTTTCAAATGTGTTTTGGCCACTTGACAGCTGATTAAGCTTGGGAGACCAACTTTAACCAGCCTAAACCAAACCATACTGTTTTTTGTCTGGTCTGGTTTGCTGGTTTAAATGTGTTTTGTGTACTTCGTTTTGCTTCTGCTTTTTGAGCTGGGAAACCAGATGGATGCACAAATGAGCCATCTTAAACCAGCCTATACTGGTTTTTACTGGTATAGTTTTCTGGTTTTAAACATGTTTTGGGGAATTTTCCTGCTGTTTGAGCGAGACCATCTACCTGTTCAACCTAAACCTCTTTAGGACCAACCTTTACTTGTTTTAGCTGTTCTAGTTTGGTGGTTTTAATTGGACACTTACCAGCTTTTCAGTACGAGAGACCAGCTTGGCCGCCCAACTTCAACAACCTTAATACAGCCAATACTGGTTTTTGGTTTTGGTTGGTCTATTCTGCTGGTTTTAAATGTGTTTAAGCCATTTGTCAACTGTTTGAGCTGGGAGAAGGGTTGGGTGGTCTGGTTTGGCTGGTCTGGGTTTTAAATGTTTTGCGTAATTGTCTGCTTTTTGATCTGGGAGACCAATTGGATGCCCAAATGAACCAGCTTAAAACCAGCCTGGTCTAGATTGCTGGTTTAAAACATGTTTTTGAGTATTGTCAGCTGTTTGAGCTGTTTAATTTATGGTTTAATAAACATTATTACACTTTTACTCAGCCGGTAACAGTGCAAAACTCAAGAAGTTGCCCTTCTGCTTATTAGGGTCGCATCTTTTCTAATGACATCCCCCTTGTCGGTTAACCTTAATATCAGTTCATACAAGCTGCTTCGAGCTTCTGTTGGCTGCTGTCTTCATTCTCCCACAGCCTTCCCACACAATCCACGTAGGCTCCTGGGGACACAAGCTTAGACAGATGGGCCGCACCGGCTCCAGCGTTAGCAACGCCGATCCTGCTTCATTACGGATGTGTTTGCGATACAGCTGTTGTTTTTCCTCCCTCAGCAAATGTGTCGGCCATCAGACGAAAAAGAGCAGAGCTGGCCAAAGATTGCTGGCCACGTCGCCACGTCTCCAAGGCGCGTCCAGCTTCCAAACAATGTAATCGTGAATGCACAGGCCTGTCGTTTGTCTCGAGAACGCTTTGTTGTCATTTTAGCAAATGTATGTTAGTTTTGAAATTCTGAGTTTATCGCAAAACATTTTTCTAAGGGGCCTTAGATGGCACAGTTGGAAAATGTGTCTGCATTTAGGGGAATTAACCTGCAGGTGTGTATAAGCATTCATTTACTAATATTCATTTTTTTGCTTTTTGTCTGGTGATGAAAATTCTTTCATTATTTACTCAATCTCGTGTTGTTACAAACCTGTATTATTTTCCCATCAGAAGCCCCATTGACTTCTATACTATTCTTTATTCCTACTATGTAAGTCAATGGGGCTTCTGATCAGTTTGGTATCTTTCTTTTTTGTTTATCCGAACAAAAAAAATTATACAGGTTCGATACATGACAATGAGTAAATGATGACACAATTTTTCATTTTTGATTTTTAACAATACACTAACTAAAATGTCCAGTACCACACAAACCTGTGTTGATTTGATGTTAATAATGTTTTCAAAAACAATTGAATAACATGTGTATATAAAAAGATGCACATGCATATGCAAATGAGTATATTTTGAGTTTTTGGACATGGTTAAATGATAGTAGTATAATGGTATTCTTTAAAAAAAAACAGTGATGTACTGATATGTATATATATGTATATGTATGTAGATGTGTGTGTGTGCGTGCGTGCCTGCGTGTGTGTGTGTGTGTTTAAATATACATAATATTTACACACATTACAAACGTATATATTATGCAAAAAAATTCTTTTATTTGTATGAGATTCATCTAGATTAATCTATGCCCTGCCCTATATATATATATATATATATATATATATATATATATATATATATATATATATATATACACATATATATATATATATATATATATATATATACATATATATATATATATATATATACATATATATATATATATATATATATATATATATATATATATATATATATATATATATACATATATATATATATACATATATATATATATATATATATTTATATTTATTTATTTATTTATATATATATATATATATATATATATATATATATATATATATATATTAGGGCCGGGACTCGATTAAAAAAATTTATCTAATTAATTAGAGGCTTTGTAATTAATTAATCGAAATTAATCACATATAAATATTTGACCTGAGAACATTGAGAACATTTATTTTTGTTCAACCAAGCCGTTGTACCCGGAGTCGGGCTAACGTCCATGCTAGCTGCTATATGTTTTGCATTGAGATGATACTTGAGGCTCGATGTGCTGCGGGTGATATGTGAATTCCTTGTTGCATAGCTTACACACAACCATGCTCTTATCGACGCTTCCATCCGTTCGTTTTTTTATAAAAAAAATTCCCATCCACGGGGCCAACCAAAGCGATCTTATCAGCTTCTTCGTTCATGTTCACTGTGGTTTGTTGTTGTCTGAAGTCATGAACGCCAGTTGCGGCTCCAGTATAATCGGTCCGTCGAAACTCATCCAATGAGAAATGTTCTGCGGTGCAAAAATAAGTGCGATTCAAATGCGTTAAAAATGAAATCCCGGCCCTAATATATATATATATATAAATTTTATTTTATTTTATTTTGTATGAGATTCATCTAGATCAGTGGTTCTCAATCCTGGTCCTGGAGGCCCACTGCCCTGCACATTTTGTATGTCTCTCTTATCCGATAGACAATAAGATTTCTGCTAATGAGCTGATGATTTGAATCAGCTGTGTTAAACAAGGGAGATATACAAAATGTGCAGAGCAGTGGGCCTCCAGGACCAGGATTGAGAACCACTGATCTAGATTAATCAATGCCCTGCCCTAATATATATATATATATATATTAGGGCAGGGCATTGATTAATCTAGATGAATCTCATACAAAATAAAAGTAATTTTTTGCATAATATATACGTTTGTGATGTGTGTACACAGTACACAAACATAATTTATCCAAACACAAACTTTTATTTTGTATGCGATTAATCATTTGACAGCCCTATTTGTAAAGCTGGTACTTTGCACTGTTGCCTGATTGTTTATAAAATGAAGTGGAAAGGTCAGGTCTCTTTAAAGCAATTAAAGCAGATACTGAAGCACTCAAACTTTCCATCTTCAGCTTAAATTTCACTGCGCAGCGCAACGGTCCAGAAAAACAAGAAGCAAACATTGAAATCTGCTCATTTTCAACCAGGAAATGCGTTGGATGAACTGGCTTGCATGTCTTTGAGGTTTGGCTATCAAACTCATGAGTAAGTGCAAGGCTGTGTATTCAAGCAAAGAAACTGGCACACTTGCCTCTGAAAACTTTTTATTGGCAAATAGACCAAAATGTGGCATATGTTCGAATTTGTTGTTCTGCATGTATACAGTGATCTTATACTGTAATATTGTATGCAAACTACTGTATATGAAACTGTATGGCATCACTGTGGTACTGAAGTATTATCTTCATGAACTTTTAAACTTTTACATGTGACTTAAATTTACTAAAAAGTATATAAAGTAAATGACATGGTGAGACAAATGAAGAAAGAAATGTTTTTCATATTTCAGTGCTACGGTTTTGCTTACTTAAACCTAAATGACATTTTCGTCTCCAGCTCCACAAGCGTAACACGAAGAACGTACATGCTTCCAATATTTGGACATTAATCGTACACAGACCACCCAAGTTTTTTTTGTTCTCATGGTGAGGACACTTTGTTTTGGCCTTGTACAGTTTGTGAACTGCCTTTACATTGAGTCTGTCTCACGGTTCTTTGCAGTGAAAAAGTGTTGAGGATGTATTCTTACTTAAATACCTTCATTCAGTCCTCTCCTCTTCTCACAAACAACAGATTTAGCCACTTGAACACACAAGTCTGTTCGCCCACTCGAGGGGCCTGTTTGCTTCTGCTTTTGTAAGAGTACGCTCACACATTTGTGCATTACAGTATAAAGCAGGATATTGTGGTCTGGATTGCTGGAAAATATTCTCATTTTTGGAACATTGGCATTTTGCTGAAGTTTTTATTTTTTCACCTTTCATGCTGTTCAAAGCTTCGGTCCAGCAGGACAATGAGCTCATGGTACACACATAAAACGTCTCAGTTCATTCCAATGCATCATAGTATCATAATTATATTGAGATTACGAGAGAGCGAATTGATGATCTTTTCCTGCCCGTGTCTTTTCCTCATAGTCTCACCTGCATCTCAATTGTATGAGCTGTCACCATTTGTCTCCGAGGACTTTGCTATCTCAGGCAATTTAAAGACTATGCCAGATCAATATATCTCATTATTCTATGAGCATCACTCTCGCCACCAGTTATCTGTCTGCTGAATGCACTCACGATGGAGTGATCTTGAAGGTTGCGTGCCTGCAGAATTGTACCCATCACAACATCTCAATCACCTGCTGATTCCCGTGTAATAATATTATTGGTCGCTTTTTCCACTTTTTATTGATCCAGTAGTGAAGAGAGGGCAGAAAATGATGGGAAATGTGAAATGAACCTGCATGAGTCAAACTTGTGAGCACCCACTTCAGTGTTGGTGCATATGCCGTGGATGTGGCAGGATGTGATTTATGTTCTGTATGTGAATAATTTCCTGCCTCTGCAAAAATGGTGGGTTATTTTTAACCCAGTGTTGGGTCAAAAGGGGACAAACCCAGAACGTGTATATATTTAACCCAACAATAGTTTAAAATCACACCTTTTTGGTTAAAATACAATCTAATGGGTTTTGTTCATACCTTTTTGATGGTTGTTGCTAGAAGGGATACAACAACGGACAAAATCTTGTGAAATTTCTCCGGATGAACACTTTTTTCATCCTAATCCTACCCTAAACCCAACATTTAATGGGATTTAGGCCGTAGCTGTAGCCCATCTTGCCAGAACCGCTGTTTTCATCTTAATCCTACCCACAAACCTAACTCTAAGCCCAACATTTCACAGGATTTAGGCCGTAGCTGTATCCCATCTAGCCAGAACCGCTGCTTTAATCTTATTCCAAACCTGACCTTAAAACCAACATTTTACGGGATTTAGGCCTAAACCCAACATTTAACGGTCTTTAGGCCGTAGCTGTATCCCATCTAGCCAGAATCGCTGTTTTCATCCTAATCCTACCCCCAAACCTAACCCTAAAACCAACATTTTACGGGATTTAGGCCTAAACCCAACATTTAACGGTATTTAGGCCGTAGCTGTATCCCATCTAGCCGGAATCGCTGTTTTCATCCTAATCCTACCCCCAAACCTAACCCTAAAACCAACATTTTACGGGATTTAGGCCTAAACCCAACATTTAACAGGATTTAGGGCGTAGCTGTATCCTATCTAGCCAGAACCGCTGTTTTCATCCTAATCCTACCTCCAAACCTAACCCTAAAACCATCATTTTACGGAATTTAGGCCTAAACCCAACATTTAACAGGATTTAGGGCGTAGCTACTGTATAACCCTAATCTAGCCAGAACGGCTGTTTTCATCCTAATCCTACCCACAAACCTAACCCTGAACCCAATATTTTATGAGATTAAGGCCTAAACTCAACATTTAACGGGATTTTAGCCGTAGCTGTATCCCATCTAGCCAGAACTGCTGTTTTCATGAGATGGTCCTCACTGCGGAACACAACATCCAGGGGGCGGGGTTGGATCTAGATCCAACTCCTCCCACTTTATATACTTTGTTCCGCCAAATGAACCAGTATATTTGCGTTGTTGCAGCCCGCAATTAGTTGCAACCTGTGGTCGCCAACGTTTGCTCTTATCAATTTAAGTGTACGTTTGATTAATAATATAGTTGAGAAAGATTCATAATTTAGAAAGTATCACAGTTAGGTGTAAGGAGAGGTACGGACATGTTCCCGACAGTTTGATATCACTGAAGGGATTTATTTGTACATTATCCCACTTATAACACAGCTATTCCTATACGAGTAAATATAAAAACAAATTTATTTGATATCTTTTATTAGCAAATAAAAAAAAAGTAAACCATCTACGAGGGAAACCTGTTTCCTAATGGCTGTAAGCAAAGACGCGTTAAAACAAGTTCAAAGTCCATATATATTTTAATAATTATGCATATTTATACTGTATCCATTAATAGGTCTTAAACTGCATGTGGTAAGATTACTCATAGTAGGCTTACCCGAAATGTTTTACTCCAAAACATTATAGCAAAAAACTTACATTTCACCCTAAAGGCACTTTTATTGTAGTCATAAGTAAAGTTAGTTTTTATGTCAAAATAATAACTTAATTTAGTTACGACTTAATGCGGAAATGGTAACGCAGAAACACGTGTATGACGTGTCTTGTGGTAAAACTGCCGACCAATGGGATCTCTGGATCGGGATCCAGCTCCGCCCCTGGATCTAAATCCAACCCCGCCCCCTGGATGTCGCGTTCTGCAGTGAGGCGCTACTGGTTTTCATCCTAATCCTACCCACAATTCTAACCCTAAACCCAACATTTCACGGGATTTAGGCCGTAGCTGTATCCCATCTAGCCAGAACTGCTGTTTTTATCCTAATCCTACCCACAAACCTAACCCTAAACCCAACATTTCACGGGATTTAGGCCGTAGCTGTATCCCATCTAGCCAGAACCGCTCTTTTCATCCTAATCCTACCCCCCAAACCTAACCCTAAACCCAATATTTTATGGGATTTAGGCGTAAACTCAACATTTAACGGGATTTTAGCCGTACCTGTATCCCATCTAGCCAGAACCGCTGTTTTCATCCTAATCCTACCCACAAACTAACCCTAAACCAGCATTTCATGGGATTTAGACGGTAGCTGTATCCCATCTAGCCAGAACCGTTTTTTCATCCTTATCCTACCCACAAACCTAACCCTAAACCCAACATTTCACGGGATTTAGAGGGTAGCTGTATCCCATCTAGACAGAACCGCTCTTTTCATCCTACTCCTACCCTTAAAGGGTCACTCTTTTTTTGAAAATATGCTAATTTTCCAGGTCCCCTAGAGTTCATTTAACATTTGATTCTAACCATTTTGAAATCCATTTAGCCGGTCTCCGGGTCTGGCGCTAGCACTTTTAGCATAGCTTAGCACAATCCATTGAATCTGATTATACCATTAGCATTGCGCCTGTTCATCTGAATATTTACTGGTAGATCTGATTTCCATGATGAAGAAATCTGTGTTTCGAGAGCTAGCCGACATTCCTTTGGATTTATTGCTTTCAGACAATTCTGGCTCATGAATGACTGCAAATGTGCTTTTGGTTAATGAGTTGCATCTTCAAAGCGATCCACGAGTTCACTACAAATGCTACAGAAATCGAGCAAAGCAAAAGCATTGTCAACCTGATTGGTACTTTTGTTACCTTTCACAGTTGCAGACATCCACTATCAGGTGTTGTGTGCAGTGTGCACATGTGTAAACCAAACTGTACAAACAGTTGTTTTCTTAGTGATTCCTATTTGGCTTAAGGTAGCACTTCCGCGCTCAGAGAATAAAACCAGCGCTCGACAGATGCATCTATGATTTATACGACGTCGATGGTATTTCTTCAACACAGTGTGAGCTTTCGGTTCAAAACAGGAAATCTGCGGCAAATGTATTCCCTGCGGCAGCGGGATTGGCTGTGTATAACAGATTTCGACTCCAATTAAAGTGTCAGATGTCTGGAATGGTTGAATAAGGTGTAAAATGTGTATTGGAGAGCCTGTCTGCTTTTAACCGTTCTCACACATCAATTGAATAATTTAGCCCATTTAATCGCAATTTAAAGCACTCCTTGGCTGTTTCTCTTTGCTGTTTGTGAGGTCTTTGAATGTAAAATGTTTTCGCTGTTTGTAGGTACGGTTGCATAATCAAATGTTCTGTTGAAAATTTCAATAACAGCATCTACAACAGCTTTTAAATGGAAGTTTTTAGCTTTTAGTTTGAATATGTTTATTCTTTTAAGCTCAAACAACACACGGTTTCTGAAAATCTCATGTTAATCTTGAGTACCTATAGAGTACATATAGATGCACTTAAATACACTTAAGCACGCCCCCCAAAAAAACACAGACATTTGATGCAGTTTTACTTACCGCCTGCCACTCGTAACCTGGTTGGGACCCCCCATTTCAATGAAATCCAGCATTAAAAACAAACACATACGGACAGCTCCGCTACTTCCCCGGATATACAAACTTTATCCATTGATCCCATAAGGCTGGGTTCATTGGGAAGCTGAACAAGCTTAAATTTCTAACTTTGGTGATGTTGATTACATGTCAGCTCTTGGTTGGTGTGTGCGTGCACTATTCGTGCCCATATAAGGACTTCCACTGTACTTCCTGCACTGAAAATGCCCATAAAAGAAATAATGCAAGATTGTTAAATATGAGGGTCAATAACGTGACGTAAATTTTTTTGTGTCCGTATGGTTCAATTAAATGTAAAAGGGTTAAAATTTCAAAATAAGTTTGCAGATTTATTGCGTACATTCTTTATTTTTAAGGACCAAGTCTAAAATTTCTGGTTTTATTTCATTTTAAAAGAATATTTGGGGTAAAATTGCAAAAATGTCTATGTGGTGGAACCGGTCTTTGTCAATTGGTGTAACTAGTTTTTTTACAATTAAAATATAAATATATTCATAAAAAATATGAAATAAAATATAATCGTCTAGTTTAGTATAATACATTTTTTTTGTTAAATATTATTCAGAAAACAGAGCTGTTTTCAGCATATGTCCGGTCAAATATAACAAAAAAGCATTAAAATTTACATTTAGAACTTATAAAATTATAGTTTACTTTTTCCTTTTTTATTATTATTATGCTTACATGCCATCAAGGTGGATACATTTTTTTATATTTCTCATTCTTTGGCGCAATAGACGGTTACACCATTTGACATTTTCAGGTCCTTTCAGTCTTAACTTTCATAAAAATGGTGCAAATGTAATTTTTTATTGCATAAAAATCAACATAAATACACTATGTGCATTTACACATACCTGATGCATGCTTTTAAAAAAAGTTAAAAAAAAAGCTAACCTGTTTCTATGGAAATTACATCAATGCTTTGAATAAAGCTGCATATTTCAAGAAACTTCATTGGGACTTTAAACCTATATGAATCCATTTTGTGTTGCGTTATGTATGTTTGGTCTTTACATAAAACGTTTTAACCGTTGCATTAATACAAAAATTACTGTTGTTTCGAGATTACAACACGAGTTGTCCACGTTATGACTAGTGATTAAGCATTTCTAAAGCAACAGTACTGTAACAATGGCAAAATGGATCCGTGTGAAAGAAAATTGTTCGGAGTTTAAAATACATAATTACATCATTAAATTACATTTTTATGCTAAATATTGCCGAACACAGAAAGTGTGTAACAATAAAAACATTGGAAGTGGTACAGCATGAGGTTGCTGCGATCACGTCGTACAAGACATAGTTTTCAGAAAGCTCCCAACTTGCACACTGTAATTACAAGCTCAACGTGTTGAATATGCGTAATTGCTGTAATTACAACACAGCATAAACGCACCTTAACTTTTGAACAGGCATGCACCTTTTCTTCTGGAAATGTGAAAACCCGAAGTAACATTTTTTGTGCTAAATCTTTAAGGCAACGTGAAATGGTTTAAAAATTTTCTTGCAGTTTGTGTCTGCTAATGAAGATCAACGTTGGCATTTTCTGTCTCCCAAAGGGAAGATGTCAGACGCCCGTGCCGTACGAAAACAACAGCAGCTCAACAATCTGGTTGCCATGGTGACAGAGATGGCCCACCCAGGCCAGACCGTTGTGGATTTCTGCAGTGGGGGGGTGGGTAGTTTTGCAAAACAAGTGTTTGTCACACAATTGTTCCCATCCTGTGTCAGGAATCTTTGCACATACATATAAACCCTCCGGGTTTTAAATTCAGAGATATTGTGGCCCACGAGCAACAGGTCAATATTTGGAATGGCGACTACGTTCCCCTGACCAGACTTTGATCTGATCAGCTCTTTGAGCTGTGTGAGTTCAAGTTCCTTTGATTCATTCTTCTCTGTTTGTTTTCTCAGGGCCACGTTGGGATTGTTTTGGCGCACATGCTTCCTAAATGTCAGGTAAGAGTTTTGTGATTTTTCTCAAGTGTAGCAAAGTCAAGTTAACCGAGACAGAAAAAAGAAACAAAATCTGTCTTCCTCCCAGGTGAACTCATTTGTAGACAGTGGAAAAATAAACTCATTTTACAATACATCGTCTTTTCGTCGTGATTATGCATTAGACGCTTCAGTGGATTATAGGGTAAAGATGTGCATTATTGTCTGTATTATCTTAATAAAAGATAAAAATACCTTTCAAAAGAAGAGTCATTTGAGATAAATCATTCAGTAATTCGGTAACGAACCAGTCAGTTATAAGAAGTATAATATACGGTATAGTCAAATAATTAACTTTGTCATCAATTAGGTGATTCTCATTGAGAATAAAGAAGAGTCGCTGGTCAGGGCGAGAGAAAGATGCACTCAGCTCGGGCTGACGAATATCGGCTTCATCCAGACAAACCTCGATTACTTCACTGGAAACTTCCATATTGGGGTCAGTAGCTCTTTGCATTACATTATACTGTACATGATTGTCCCTAAAGGGGGGATTTGATGTATTTTAAACATTTAGAAATAATGATGTCATTTACTTTAGGTGTTACTTTATAGTAGTTGTAAGAGTGGAATCCTGTGGGAAACTTTCTAACAAATCAAAAAAGACTTACTCTTGCTATAAGTAATAAAGTTAACATGTGATCCTGGATAAGTGTAATTAAAAAAACCTTCCCATTGATGTATGGTTTGTTAGGATAGGACGGCATTTGGCTGAGATACAACTATTTGAAAATCTGATTCTGAGGGTGCAAAAATCTAAATATTGAGAAAATCACCTTTAAAGTTGTCCAAATTAAGTCATTAAAATTACGTTTTGATATGTATAGTTGAAAATGTACAACATATCTTCATGGAACATGATCTTTACATAATATCCTAATGATTATGGCATAAAGGAAAAAAATTATAATTTTGACCCATACAATGTATTGTTGGCTATTGCTATATACCTGTGTGACTTACGACTGGTTTTATGGTCAAGGGTCACATATGAAGAACAAACGCCAGAAGATATAGGCATCTAATTTGCTGAGCTCTTTTATAAGCATAGATTCAAGCTCTTTGTAATTGTAGTTTGTTTCATTTTGTCTGCTATAATCCATAATCCATAATGTTTGTCTTTTATGTAATTTAGAAGCAACATTAGCTCATTTTGGATGATGCAATTATCTAGCTTGCTCAAACGTTGACTATTTTTAACTTACAATACTTACAGTAAAGGGATACAAACAAATTTGCTCTTTGTTTGTTTGATCCTTGACATTTGCTGTTTCTTGTTGCACTTAAATTTTTAATCAACTAAATTTACAATTAAATTTTAACTTTTTTGACTAGTGAGTAAATGCTATAAATTATGAAAATAAAGCTAAAATAACTTAAGCTAGTTAAACTTAATTTTTACAATGTATAGAAACTCCTCAATAATCAAGAAAGTTGAAATTAATTGTAAATTTAAGTTAATTAAACGTAAAACTTTAAGTGCAGCAAGGATTTTTTTTTTACATACAGTATAGTCTATGAAAAAATAGAAAAACCTGACTTTCTTAAAAGTTTTCGAAATATTTTTATATTATGTGTTTCAAATAGGGCTGTCAATCGATTAAAATATTTAACCTAGATTAATCGCATCATTTCATGAGTTAACTCGCAATTAATCGCAAATTAATTGCACATTTTTATCTGTTCTAAACTTACCTTATTTTAAAACTTTTCAGGTTTTTAATACTCTATTCAACATGAGTGTGGACAAATATAGATGTTTTATGCAAATATATGTTTACACCAGCCTGTTTAAATTTTTCGACAAAACCATCTGCCATTATTTTGAATATGAATTTCCTTTCAGAAGACCCTTTTCTTTCTCAATTTCTGTTTGCTGCTGCATACAGGCAGACATATTGAGTCTGAATGAGCAAATTTTCAAAAATAAGTTATTTATATTTTGACATTATCTATAAAAAAAATTCAAAACAATGCATGATTTGTTGGAATCTCAGAAAACATGACAGAGCTGCACCTGTGTGAGGTTGACAGAGTCAGCAAAGTTAAAGGAACAGTATGTAGGATTGTGGCCAAAACTGGTATTGCAATCACAAAACTTGTGGCTAAAACTGGTACTGCAATCACACAGCTAGTGGCCAATACACAAAATGACAACATAAACATCAGTTGAGGGCTGCAACTCCACTTTTTAAATGACAATATCCTGGCCAGACCACTGTTGTCAGTGATATAAGTATTTAAAATGAAAGTGATTTCTGAATGTCTAGTGATATATCAGGGCCATTTTATGATTAATTGATATAAATTTCTTACATACTGTTCCTTTAATTTTGAAAAAAAAAATCCTTTGCCGATGCCATACCCCTCTCTCCAACCTGTACTTTCCTGTCATCTCTTAATCACTGTCTATCAAATAATGGCAAAATGGCCCAAAAAAATAACAAAATCATAGACGTTGACATAAATAATTAATGTAACATCTTAACTAAAGGAATTCTAAATTAGAAACGTTACTATTTCTTAAAAATAATTTGCTATTGGTACTAAAGGTCCTTAACCAGTTGTTACTGTTCTCCCAGATCTCCCAAAACTCGTACCTGTATCTCTTTATAGATTTATTTTTAAAGAAAGAAGCACAATCATTCAGTGCTGTAATATCGCCACATTATGTACGATCTTGATCACGCATGAGGATGTTTAGAAAGATTGTGTTCTGCTTTTCAATATGTTTTCCCAGGAAGTGTCTTCTAGTAAATTGTTGTGGATCAAACGGCACATGGAGATCGGAAGATTATTCTATCGTTGAATGATTGCAAAAGGTCTGGAAAGTGATTGCGTGCCCTCGTGATGGTAAATTACAACAGATTGCTCTTTTCTTAGAGAACAGTTCCTTAGGAAATGTCGAGATGAGGATTTCTGTTAAGGCTTTGAGCTTGAATGTTGCCTGCGCAGTCGGGAATGCCTGAGTTATTGTTTTGTATTATCTTATGTAACTTGGGCCTAGGGATTCATTTGCATAAATGATTAAAAGGTTGTGTTTGCTGTTCGCCTGAAACCGTGCGTCGACAGATACAAAACGCTTCCCCGTAGTTAGAGCCGTGAAAAAATCACTGGTTTTGTAAAAACAATAGTATCACTTTTAAGATGCTATACAGTGGCTGCGCTAGTTTAAAATGACTAGACGTGGTTAATGATGTGAAAGGAGAGTTGTTTATACAAACTCGTATTTGAGGGACCTGTTGAACACGGCCGCGTTCGTTTTTCGTGAATAATAAACTTTGCCGTCAACATCGCATGACTTCAACTTGCGCTTTTCGCAGCTTGAGGCAATGTACTTCATTAAAAGGACAAAAAAAGCAGTCATGAAAGGAAAAAAGACACAACTTCAGCGAAAAGAAAGCCAGCCTCCGAGAGACTAATAAAGAAATTTGCTTCTACAGCACTGGCATTATCTTTTATTATTTTCCCTATGCCAAGTAATTGATGGCGGTCCTCATACGGAAGAAACGGCTAACAAGGATGTTGACGTTAAGCTCTTTGTCAACGTCCGGTATTTTCAGCCAAATAAGAAAAACTCAAATTTGTTTTATTTGTCAAATCCCTTCAGTACGCACTACCAAACAAAACACTGTATTTGCTTGTTTAGTAGAAACATACTGTACTTAAGCCTGTTAAGACCCCTCTGATTTTATGCTATACAATGTTCATCTCTGGGAAAGGACCACCAGCTTCGTCTCATTATGACATTAGGTGTCTGAGAATGACTGTGACGTACATTTCACCCCTTTGCTTTTGTAAACTAGTGGATGCCAAGGATGATTTCATCGTTGCGAAACGCTGATACTGAATGCAGAAAACTTAGGTCATGACAATTACATTTAGACATTTGGCAGATGCTTTTATGACCAAAGCAAGTTTCAGATGCAAACCCCTCTAAGTGCTTCTGACATGTATTTTTGTAGATTAGCATTTTATCAAGGTTTATGTTTAGGTTCAGTAATTTCACTTTAATAGCAATGAAATGAAAGGTTATTAGTCAGTAATAGTGATAGGGACGAGACCGCCTATGAGTTTTTGAAGGGTCGAGACCCAGTTGAAACCAAGTCTGTTGGTTTTCAAATAGAGTTGAGTCAGAGTCTTTGAGGAAGCAAGTCCGAGTCGAGACCCGAGTCCTTTAGGAGTTGAGACCGAGTCGAGACCAAGACCATAAAAGCATGTCAGTTTTCATATTCATGATTTAATTTCACCCCAGTTAATGATCAAAAGTTAGGCCTACTGACTAATCTAGATTGGGAATTGTTTAGAGGAGCAGTCTTAACGTCTTAATATATGGACTATGCTTTTACTATCATTAAAAAAATCCCTACCACATGAATCATCTTCTGCCTATTTTTCTAGAGATAAATAAACAGCTCTGATGGCAGTATCTTTGCATTTGACCATGGGATTTCATTTTCAAATAACGCCCGTCAACATTGCATTTTATTTTTATTGTTATGTGTTGTGTGGTTTTTTATATGAACCGAGTCTCTGAAAGAACGAGTCCGAGACGAGTCAGAGAAAGCAGAAATCGAGACCGGACTCGAGTACTACATCACTAGTTAGTAATTTAAATGCCTTATTTTCACAAATGTCACTTTAGTAATTTCATTGGTATTTTACAAATTTGACTGTATTTCACAGCAAAACCCTCTAAGTACAAATATTTCTGAATGGAGTCCGGGATTAGGGTTGCCAAGGTGCGGAAAATTTCTGGTAAACTTTCCATGGGAACTTAATCTGAGGAATTTTGGAAATATTCCAAATTTGGAAACTTAAAGCAACACCAAAGAGTTTTTTATCTTAAAATAACGTTTCCAAAAACGTTTTAGTCGTTCATCCACTCGAAACAGGGTGAACAGCACTTTCACATTCGCATTGCAGCCCTCTATCGGCCAAAACCGCACTAAAGAAGTTTCCAACCGTCGGGTCGCGGTCTTGTAGTTCGAGTGAAAACTACAAAAACTTGCTTTACGGCAAGTTACAATCCAATCTTAGACAGCTTTGCTGCAGTAGACTAAATTATTAACGACAGTGGTAATGGACAATTCCGCTTCCAACCTGTAGGGGTAGCAAAGAGCAAAAACTCTTTAGTGTTGTTTTAACTGGAATTTATGGGAATTATTGAAAAATGTATATAAACTATATCATATACAAACTTAAATAAACATTTTGTTTGGTCATAAGCAGACATGCATGCAAGGTCATACAAATTTGGATACTTGCGCTCATCAAGTCCTTTCAAAAGAATTTTTCTGAAATCATTTTGATATTAATGATTTCTGAATGATTTGCAAAGATGGACATGTTGACATTATTTTGTGTGCAGGATTAAAGAAATGATCTGTGTGTTTTATGGAAGAATGCAGGTACATGCAGGGGGTGTGGCCTCAATGGCACTTCAGTAAGCAGTGTGCATGTGCCTGAATGTGCATGGTAGAAATTTTACTGTAATTGCATTAAATCTTGTTGTTTTAAACAAAATTATGCTGCAAGATTTTTTTAGCTTCATTTACGTTCCCTTTTATAGGCAACTCTGCAATTTTGCAAAGTTCCCAGTTTATTCCCATGAATTCCCTTATATTCCTGTTAATTCCCATGGAAAGCTTCCAGCCTTGAAAATTCACATAATTTTGCAACCCAATAGCCGGGATTAATGTATTTGAAGTGAGCATTTGATTAATATCATTATCTCATTTTTGATGGAGTGACTTTTGCATCTGAGCCCTTCATATATTTTATCAGTATGTGCGTTGCATGTAAATTAAACCCTCGATCTTGGTTCGGTATCTTGCATTAAAGCATCAGAATGCTTTTAGTTTTTTTTTACTTTTTATATACAGACTTTTCGTCTGCAATTCACTCTGCCTTTTCATTTCGCCTCGGTGTAAACAGCTTTTATTACTGCTTCTCTTTTACTGAAGTTGCACTTGTACATTGATTTACTCTTTATAGTCTCTTTTCCATCTCCATTCTTTAGGATAAACTCTCATTCGAAATTGTCCTTGAATAAAACTAATTCTACAATGTCTCCTATACGCCTTATTCAGTCTGCCACCATGTTGATTTTAAAACGTGGCTGTGAACTTGACTCGTGTGTAGTTATCTTCTTGATTATTACACCAGATTGAGAGTTATAGTTTCTTAACCACTTTTTAATTCGCAACTTTTAATTTTCCCTCGGTCTTAGTACACGATGTAACTACAGACGAGTCAAGTTTTCAAATATAGTAGTAAAAACATCGAAACTCTTTGGTTATTTTTTAGCACGATGCTAATGGTCTAATCAGATTTAATGGATTATGCTAAGCTATGCTAAAAGTGCTAGCGCCAGACCCGGAGATCGGCTGAATGGATTCCAAAACGGTAAAAATCAAATGTTTAACTCTAGAAAATAAGCATATTTTCAAAAAAAAAAGTTGAGTGTCCCTTAAACAATCTGCATTTTCTGATGTTCTTTGTCCTGTGGAAATTGTAAAACTATGTATTTTCTGTTTTGATGGCTGAATCCTGACGCACGCTCTAGGTGTTAATCCCTCACACCCTCGGTTTGGAATCAACATGGCGGCGGACTAAATAGGACGGCCCTACGACAAGCTGCCGTTTTCTTCGGATGTGAATGGATGTCTCAGTTACGAGATACTTTAAAGGAGCTCAAACTTTCTGCTAATGGATTGTGATTAGGATACAAAAGCGTGGCATCTAGTACCCAAACACCTGCCGTGGGTTTGGGATGGCTTTATTTCAGATCCTGTTAAAAAGACATTATAAATGATTCAGTCTAATTAGCGTCCCCAGAACTTCATTAAAATCCACACCGAGCGGTTAGCCAATACAGCTTTTATCTCCATTCATTTCGGTTCAGCTAATGCTCAACGCTTATTCTTTTAGTAGCTGGACACATTCCCAAAACAAGTACGCAGATTTTAAACGGCCTTAATTTGTGGGTTCGGTTTGCTATGCATGCACACAACCGAAAGAACAGTTTCCATTATTTTACCAGGTTCGGTGATGGGTAGACATGCCGGTCTGGATAAGACATTTGTAAGCCGAATGCTTGATCTTTGGCACAAGACATCTAAAGCTGTTCTTCACCCCTCCATCAAGCAGTTTGATCCACTTTGCCGGTAATAGGCATCGAGTCGTCCGCTGTCGTACGGTTTCACAACAGCGGGAAACCACTGAGCGTTTGCTACTAACAGATCAATGGGAAAGTGCTGCTATTTAAAGCAAGGTGAGAAAAACCTTGAGGTTTGTGAAGATGCAGTCGTGATCGAGAGGAAAGCAGCAAAAAGGGCTTTGTCTGATTCTTAGCTATGCCAAGTTATTGTTAACCATGCATTTACTATGATATTTTAAACCACTTATTAATAATTGTAAATGGGGCTTTTATTTGAAAATGTGCATGCATGTGATAACACTGTTTACCAAAGAAAAAGAAAATGTGCATGATTCATCACTGTAATTCATCAGTACCCCATGCAACTACATCATCGAGTTGTAAGTGCACTTTTTTTTTGCGCAATATGACGACTGAATGTGATTGGTTCATTCGTAGCTTAGGCTTCAATTAAAAGGATCAATTAAACAGCGTGTTGTGTTTTGTGTCCTCATCAGGTGGCCTTGCATGCGTGCGGAGTGGCTACAGATATGGTCCTGGACCGTTGCCTTCAAGCAAGGGCTGGATTTGTGGTTAGTCCCTGCTGCTACGGATTCATTCAAAACACGCTCAAGTTCAACTTTCCCAAGAGGTACAAACAAATATCGACTTATTCCTAGTTTCATCTTTTAGTTTATGTCCTCCGATTTCATGATACGCAGGACAGTAATGATCCATGCTATTGAATGCTGAGATCTACATCTGTTTGTTCATCTGTGGGCAGTTTTATGTCTTTCTTTTTATATAGAAACTTTTTAATGTACGAGGGTCATAAACAGTCTTGGTAACTCGCCTTTGTCATTTATTTCTTTTTAATGTATAGATTTTATTGTTTGTCTCACCATGTCACCAATACATTTTATGTAGGCCCTATTTAGTATCCATAAAAACGCAAGCTATAAAACAACCCTGGCAAAACAAACAAGTCAGTTATTTTATTCCAAAAAAAAACTTAATTTCCACTAGAAAATAAAAAAGGGGTTCTGGAAGTTGCATTGTGTTGTTTTGCGTATTGGACCCTGTTAGTGGATAACTGTACTGTGAATAAACTCATAAGTGTATTATAAAAGGGAGTTTAATTTCTAATAGTCCCAGAAATGCTCCTAGTTGAGAAAACACCCTCATACATAATGAAAAGGAATGATTGGGAAATAAAAAGGAAAAATGAATGATTTATGAGGAAACCGAGATGATTCTCCAGTTACCGGATAAAGATAACAAACGTTCATTAATGCGGTGTCTATTTTTGTCGTTCTTTTCTGTTAACATTCTCAACAATAACACAGCTGAGTCTCATCAGACCCACATTACATGTTGGCAGGAAAACTGTAAAATTCACCAAATAAAAGAGAGATTGAGCTGACTGTTCTCCAAATCTGCAACCATCACTTTGAGAGATCTCACATTTTGGTGTAAACTTTCATTTAACTTCAATGAGGAATTTTGCCGTAGGGGACAACATCACAGCGAGCATGTGAAATTAGTTTTTGGGGTTGTGTTGCTGTTCCCATGACAGCGGTCCATTGAGTCATTCGTCACTTGTGTCATCCACACAACATAACAAGTTAATGACAGTTAATGTACTGGTCCAGGATTTACTAGGAATACATTTACATGAATCATACCATCTACACACAATTCATTTAGATCTAAGCAATATACAAATATATTTTGGTCCGTATAGAAGAGCATGTGATGTTTCTGGGCACTACATTAGAGCTGTAATCGGGCCTTAAAAGTTAGGCCCGAAATGTCCGGAGCCCGACAGAATGCAGCCCGAACCCGAACGTACATTTAGATTGACAGCTTTTTAAAAGCCCGAACCCGTTTACAGCCCGACATTATTTAAATGTGCGCACACACACAGCTTTTGTCAAGAATTAGAAATTTACACAGGTTTTAACATTATTTATTCATGACTAATAATCTACACGCCACTTGGAAGTTGAAAAAAGAAATAAGTAATCTGTAACATTGTAACATCTCATTCTAAATAGGCTTATGCAATACACTATAAATATGCCAATAAAATTATTATTTCTTAACGAATTAAATTAAGATAATACATTCTGAATTAAGATGGGTATTTGGCAATAACGAAATTAAGAGGCAGGCTCCGCGGGATTTGCGTCGGCACTTCTCTCCATTACTGCCAACATTAGTCTATATCCTCTATCTAAATTATGTAAGACTCGATTCATATTTAGTTATACATTGAAAAACCTACTCACCAAGATTAGGCTACATGTTTTTGATGAGGAAAATCATTAAATCCACTGTAAATGAATTAAGCGCGATCCTGCGCTACCGATTTGAACTTGACCGCTCATTTACCTCACAAAGCCGGAGCGGAAGCCCGAGCCCGCCCCGAGCCCGTGTAAAATGTTAGAAATGAAGCCCGAACCCGCCCGAGCCCGTCGGGTCCCGACGGGTCCCGTCGGGTTCGGGCAAAGATCTTCAGCTCTACACTACATCGTATCATTTCATGTTTTGTTTATTTCAAATTCTAAGTTTTAGATTATTTAATGTCATAAAACATATAGGGCCCTATCTTGCACCCAGCGCAATTGACTTTGTCAGTGACGCATGTATCATTCGAATTTTGCACCGGCGCAAAGCGTGTTTTTCCCTCCACAGACGCACGTCGGCTAACTAGGGAATTAACTTACGCTCCCTGGGCGGTTCAGCGCAAAAAAAGAGGCGTGTTCCGGCGCAAACCATCCCTGTTGCTATTTTGCAGTTTCAAAAAACAATTGCGCCACTGACCAGAAAAAAAAAGTTTAAAGTCAGTGGCGCGTAATCTACACAGATGCAACAGTTATTTTTGCAAATCATAAATTGTTACACTTAAAAATATTAACACATGAGATAAGGGGAATCATAGTGGGGAGCATTGTGGTGATAGTTTTTATTTATTGTGTGGCTGCGTTAAAAAATTCTCATGCAAATAACGATTAAAATATTTTCATACGTTTGTTGTGTGGCTGTATTACGTTTATTTTATGTAAATAATAATTAAAATGTTTTCATAAGAAACCTTAATGTATATGAACTTGATTTGTAAGTGTTCTTTGGGGTTGGACCTTGCTTCCGTTTCTTGGGTCCGATTTCTAAGCCCCCAAACCCTTTCAGCGGTGAGGGTGGACGCAACTATGTCCTCTGCTGGCATCAGGTCCTGAGGCAGATCCCCCTCCCGTTACACGGTGTGCCCGATTTATGCCCGATTCCCCCGTCTCCTGACATCATTGTAGCGCTTGGCGCAACGATATGCCAGCTGATGAGACTGTGGCTATTTCCTCTCACGCCTGTTTAACCTACGCTGATTTGGGCGGGTTTCTCCCATCCCCATACAAAACAACTTCTCTGTCTTTGACTGCTCTTACAAGAACGTCGGTCTCCTCGGCTGTGAACTGCTCCTGGCGTGCGCCTGGTAAATCCGTCATAATAATAGCAACCCGCCATGGAACTTGCGCCCTTGCGTTTAAAGGGAATGTTGGATAGCGTTCTGATTGGTTTATTTGACGTTACGCCCAAACCACACCTATGAATGATGAACCTACTTCAGACAAACCCCTTATTGATTTGTGCCCGGCGCAAGAGTTATTTCTCATGCCGGTAAAATAGCAACAGCGCCCAAGATCCGCCCACAAACTCACTTGCGCGTTGCGCTTCGCACTTGCGTTTCAGATCGTTAAAATAGGGCCCTATGTCACGAAGGGATGCGTACTACACAAGGATGGTGCACGCTGACAAGTTTCAGAATCACTGACTTAAGGGCTGTTCACATTATGGACAATAACTGGGGATGGGACAATAAATGCCGATATGCACTTATTATACCTTGAACATTTAAGTTTACTCGCTTCATTCAGGCGTGAAAGCCGCATGTGAAATTCTAGTCATACGAGACATTCACACGAAAATTTGTGTCATGGGTGGGGCTTCTGAGACTCCGCTTGCTTCCTGTAATCACGTCACTACTACAGCAAGGTCCTGATTGGTTACCGCGCCACGGAAATCTGCCGAAGTTCAGATTTTTCAACTTGCGTGTTTCCCGCGGCAATGCTCATTTTGGGCGGAATGCGCCACAGAAAGCCTAATCGCGTCTTTCCATTGACATGTAAATCATGCCGCCTTTACCGTGTATGGTGTAAACCCTGCATAACACTTTTAATGGGTGATGTCATGCATTGCTAAACTGAATTGTGGATCTGTCACAGAAGTTGAACATTTTTCAACTTTTCAAGTGCCAACAGATGCGTCAGCCAATCAGATCGCCTTATGCAAATAACTTAGCGCGGCCAGCCAATTTCGTTTATGCAAGACCGGAGCATGTTTTGCAGCCACTGTGATTGGCTGTTGGCCACGCTTCAGACAAGCCTTCCGTCAAGCGATAACACTTTCGCCTTGTGTGAATGTACCATAAGTCCTTATAAATCTGAAATCACTGTTAGTTTGAGTCGTTTATAACATGTATTTGAAAAGCAACACTCGTCAAACAATATTATACATATTTTTTTATTATCATGAAAATACCTAAAAGGTTTCAAGAATAGGAATATAAATATATCATTAAGCCATTTCCTGGAGATGCGTGTCATAGCTGCGTGTGTATGGTTCTTCTTCTGCAGCCCATATTGAGTTTCTGCATGACAGCGCCCCCTGGCTTTTGGATGTAGCTGCATTTCACCGTAATTCATTGAAAAGCATAGCAAGCATCATCGGCCCATCCCTAACTATAACTATAAAAATATATTAAATATTAAAGAGAATGGAGTAGTTCACATCACAAAAACTTTTATTTTTTTGCTCGTAAATTTGTATTTTTCTTCATTGTCATTATGTAATGTGTTTGTTCGACAATGCAGTGGCTGTATTCGTGAGCCCAAGACAAATTTTCCATGAGTACAATAAAGTAAACCTTACCGTACCTTACATTACCTTACCTTCTGAATGATAAACGATAAACCATTGACAGCCTATCAAACATTTGCACACATCTGTCAGTTATAGCCGCTGTAAATGCAACAATAACAGCATATTTAAACGTTTAGTGACATGTAAACAATTGCATAGTTTTTAATCAAATGATATCTATAATGTTAGTTATGCCATTAACGGATTAGTGATTTGCGCAAGAACTGTGGCGTACAAGCGGGTGTGGACGCTAATATAGTTAGTGTTAACGTAATGGTGTGTATCACTGATATCCTTTTTTATATTTTGTTAATGCATCCCATTTCATTTTTGCGAGTTTATTAAGTTTTCCTCCCTCTGTTTCTCTCTACAGTGCGAGGTTTGCTGAGACTTTGAGCTATAAGGTTAGTGTCCCACTTTCACTCCGTTTCATTATCACCTTCACGTGTCTGATGATGTCACACCACCTCATTCAAGCACATTTTGTTTTTGACCTATTTTGGTCATGACTATAGTATGAACGGAAGAAATATCAGTGACTGTATCAGTGTTGGTCATGTGGGGATTTTTTAAAAACTATTGGATACCTCTGATCAGACCAATATCAGAAGCTAACAACCGGGACTTGTCAGGGGTTTTGGTTAATTCACACTACCGGTGATTTTCCAGAGTCTGTATGTGCGTTCACTCTGATGAAGCCGATACGGAAGTACTTAAACTGCAATTCATCAACTGGCCGCTTGAGGCAGGCTCCAAAAGGGAGTCAATTCCCATAGACCCCCATGTTAAAATGCCCAACTTTACAGTATAATTTTTTTTATATTTTTTGTAAGTCATCCGTTTAAATTAAGCCTTAAAGTTCGGCATAATTAAAGGCGTGGCGACTCGCGTGACGGCTGAACTGCCACTGCTCTCAAGCTAGGTGGGCGTGGTTTCAGCAACCAGCCACCTTAGCTCCACCCACGCCCCACCTCTTTACCCATTTTCGGTTATCCGCAAGTGACGCGAGGCTCCGCCAACGTCAAGGAGACTACGTCCATATTTTTTACAGTCTATGGTTCCCACACATCCCGTAAAGATCCTGTAGACACATGATGTTTATTGTGTTTGCAGTCGTGCACTTGTCTTTCTTGAGAAAGCACGGCTGTGTATTCAATTTCTGATTCGATCATAATCAAGCGCATGATGTGCTGTTTATTAAGCTGCCGAACAATCATAGTTTCAGTGTGGACAGTGACAAGGTTCATGATCTTTGCTTCATTTCAATTTGCAAACAGTTTTCATCATAAATGTTTATGTGCATATTAAAGCACAGTGTCAAAGAGCTGAACGATACCTTGTTGTTGCGATGACACACGCAACCTCACTAAGACACGCCCCCTTTTAGCATTGTTCCTGTCTTTTGTTAATACAGGACGCATTCCGTAAATGTTGCGGCAATGTTACTAGGTCCTCTTTGCATAAATGTGATCTTGGACCTGGTCATAAGTCGCATAGGTATATTTGTACAAAAAGCCAAAAATACACAGCATGGGTTTTCTTTAATGCCAAAACTCATTAGTATATCATGTAAAGATCATGTGCCATGAACATATTTTGTAAATTTCCTACTGTAAATGTATCAAAACTTTATTTTTGTAAGTGGATGTAGCAAAATTGTGATTAAATTTGGCCAGAAACTTGCCAACAAACTTCGCTTTGCTAACCCGTTCCCTTGGGATTTAAGTTTGGTTTATGTAAAAGCTTACTACTTGCCCTTTTCAGTCCACAAGGTCATTTCAGCAGTAAGCCAGTAGAGGAGCACTAAAATAAAACTTTTCGTTTATAATATGTGTGCTTTTCTCAAATTATTTAGAATTTTTTGCACAGTTAAATCGTTATCGTATCTTTGCCAAATATTGTCATATTCGAACAAACCATATATCAATGTAAAGCTGTATTTATGAATCTCAATTTAAATAGCTGGTTTTGTGGTCTAGGGCCACAAATGTAAATGAGTAAAATATCTATAATGTTAGATTTGTCCCTAAAAAACTGTCCATAACAGTTTTGATAAAATGATACTATAAACACATTATATCATAATCCTACAATCTTTCAACAGTCTTTCCATAATTCGATCCTTCAATTATGTTTGTTTTTGTTCTTCATCGTTGATTTTCTTAAGTTAAAACCATCCCAGCTGCACAAATATGGCATTCCTGGGAATAGGCTGCCCACTACGGTCGTTTGTGCATTTTTCTAGTCTTATCTCTATGTGCTGGTGGAACGTCTGGAGTGGCAGGAGAAGCACGAGTAATGGATGAGGTTAATCAGACGTATCTCACCTTCATCAGTGTCCCTTCAGATTCTGCCTCTCGCCCGCTACGCTGATGGCCCCTGCTTCTCAAATCATCTGAACACCCGCATTCAGACTATAAGAGAGTTGTGTACCCCATGGGCACAGATCTAAACCCAGAAGACATTTAATTAGTGGCGGTTGCTAAGGAATGCATCACTATAACTATTGCTCATACTTTTAGGTATATAGGTATTTAAACACATCACTGACTTTAAATCCTAGTAAGATTTGAATTTGTCCATCGAGAATTTATTGGATCGTTGGAAGTTGGGTCCTGGGCCCCACCCTCTCGCGGGGACATTATTTTTTTTAAATAACGAAGCTCACAGATGAGTCATTTGTATAAAAATACCACAATATTGCAAAAAAGTTTTTTATAGAAATTTTATTGACTTTAACACCTTCCCCGCTATTGACGAGTTTTCTCATCAATTATGAGAAAATGCTCCCTGCCAATGACGAGTTTTTACGGCAATCAATATTTCCGCTATTATGCACTAGGTGGCACTCCTATCCAACTTATAAAACACTGAAGCATCCACTGATCCAAAAAGAATAAAAAGTTTGTATGTTTTTATCATCGCAGTTACTTCAATCATAGAAGTCCTATCTACTTGAATAGGGAAAGACAGCTATCTCCAAAATCACATGCTGAAATCACAATTAAAAGACACATTTTTGACCAACAATTAAACTTGACGTCAACTGTACCAAATTGCGCTAAAAACATTTTTTTTAGGTTGTTTAGCTACTGCGCATGTGCACAGGTTTGCAAGCACCTGGTCGTGGCTAGAAGGTATACAGCTATGGCCAAAATCTCGTGAAATCTCACCAGTTGAGCGCTGTTTTCATCCTTATCCTTCCACCAAACCTAACCCCAAACTAGGGCTGCACAATTAATAAAAAAACTAATCGAGACTACAAATACGGTTAAAATAATTACATAATTGTCAAAAGCCCAATTACAGCTGTCCATTTGTGCTCATTACAGTGGTGAATCAGAGATTTTAAATTTGGTAAGTTGACATGTCCTTTAGCTATTCATTTGGGATATTTTTACTAACAACATAACTCCCATAATTATTTGTTATTTACATTATATTTTTTAGTTTTGGATAATAGCACAGAAAGTTATAAAACATAAAAAAATTGAGTGTAAAATCTATGAATCAACAATAATCGCAATTGCAATATTAAGGTGAATAATCGACAATTATGATTTTTGTCATAATTATGAAGCCCTATCCTAAACCCAACATTTCACGGCATTTAGTACCTGAATCCTATCAAGCAGAACCTCTGTTTTTCATCCTAATCCTACCCCCAAACCTAACCCTAAACCCAACATCTCGCAAGATTTTACCGTAGCTGTATACCCTCAAGCCAGAACCCAAATACCACATGACTCCATATCGAGCCCCTCCCCCAGAGAGTCTTTATCGATTGATGATTGGTTATTTTAACTGGAAGGCGGGACTTCCGTCACCACAGCGGCCATATTGAGAGTTGGATTTCAGTGTGAAATCAAACTTAAATGCTCCAAATCTCATAATTAGATTGAGACTAACCAAGATTTTACAGACAGGGTCACAAATAATTGGAATAACATACAAACAAATCTGTTTAATCCAATAATCTAATTCGATTTCAGTTTAATATGTTGAAAATTGAACAAGGTTGACAAAATAATCGATTCAGCAGTTCTCCATGAGCCATCGGCACAAACACTAAACATGTTGTAGAAACGCTGTACCGTACTGAAGCATATTTTGGAAACATTAGACTGGAGTAATAGCATTGATCACAGCTATTAGCCTAAAGGACTAAACTTGATAGCAAGAATCAATCTGGCAAGCAGTTACGTTCCCTTCCATCAGCAGCAGTTTTATTCAGTTAATGCAGAATAATGGTGCCTCAAGTCATCATTTGAAAAGAACAGAAGCTATTTCGCTGTTTTTCCGCGCCACAAACGCAATTACAGTCGCCTGTGCATTGATTGATACGGAATTGTTTTTTCTGTCTGGAGTTACGGCTGTTGATAAATGTATCGTTCCCTCACTAGTACCCTAATGATCTGATGTATTGATATTGCTCAGCAATTTACACTTGCTGAGCCGTGCGCCATGCATTTGTTTTCGTTTGTTCGGTTATGCAAGTCTGTTTATTGCCGTGCCTGCAAATGCTTATTTTGTTGACATATGCTGTTTGGTTTTCTCAGGAGCACATGATCTTGTGCAGGTTCGCGGACCAGACAGCTGTCAGTTTACCACTGGAACGGAGATTAATTGGTGAGTTTAGGTTTTATACATTTTGTTAGAGAGTTAACACTTGTCTGTATTTCCTTAAAAAATGAAAATGACCTTTAACCCCTTTAACTCTGCGGAACCGCCGGTGGGACACAAAACCTTTTTAAATATACACTCACCTAAAGGATTATTAGGAACACCTGTTAAATTTCTCATTAATGCAATTATCTAATCAAGATAATTTAGAAAGCTCTTATCTGATTGGCTGGCTTTACACAACTTCCTGAAACACTTTTTTTTTAAATGGTGGAAATCTGGACACGCTGCAAAATGCATTACTTTCTTCACAGGTGACATTTATGGTTTATTTACAAGGATTTTGGTTTGGTAAAGATTGGAAATCAGTTGCAGTTCTCAAAGTTAAAAACACTTAAACGGGGAAACGAGATCAGAAGTGTCTGCTCAATCGGCTCTGTCCTCTTTTTGACCTCATTTTCCACCAAACTTTTCACTCCACACAATCTCATCGCGCTCTTGCATAAATCTCACACAGCTGCCGTCTCTACATTTATAACTGCAGAGATGACAGGCTCTCAACATCTTCACAAAACACATGTTAACCAGAGCTGATGCCATTCACACCCAAGATTGCTGCACAGGCTTTCACCCAGAGTTTAGATGTTAATTACAGCCTGATGAGATCACATTTATTTTCAAAAAAGCGCTCATTTAAGATTTTAGTGCTTCTTATCATCATTTCAGAGTGACCTCTAAAAGCAATACCATTTTGTAAGAAGTTTCCCATTAAACATTTTGTGAAATTGCACACTTACTGTCGAAATACATTTGTTTGAGTGATTTTGAACCAGGGGCACAGAAAGATGTTTTAGGTTGGGGAGCTGTGTTGTATGGCCGTACCCAGCTATGACGTCACTGAGGTCTGGACCACTGTAAATTTTTAATATCCTCTCTGAATTAATAATAATTAGTTTAAAGTCTTACTTTTGAGTGTCTGTTTGTATCATTCACTTTAGACAGGTCTTTGTACTTGAAGATCGCTGCAGGGTTTGGGAGAGAGAGTTGTGATGAGGGCATGGGTGCCGCCTTCGCAACTTACTATACTTTATATTGGCAGTGCTATTTGCACCTTTGTACATTACATAATAACATAGTGTAAATGATAATATTTATTACAATTATTAACTCGTTCCAGAAAATGTTCTTCTTTAAATATATAAACATACAATATATCAAATGAAAGTACAGACTCTCTGATTTAAAAAAATAAAGTTTCATCCTATCTTCATTCGTATTATTATCATCTTTTAAATATGGGTAGGTTTATTAAAAAATAAATTTGAGCAAAGACTGAGATAATTGCTTTTTTGTGAAGGACTTTTGTTAGAGATCAGATTCAGTACGATGATCAAAACATGCACGGCGTTTGAACTGTTTCGGCCTTAGGGAATATTTCAGTGTTTGTAAGTTGGACATCAAAGCCCTCCCTACACTGACCCCTAACCCTACCCAATAAATACTTTTATTCTTAATTAACACTCATTATGCACTTATTTCCACTTTATATACAAAAAAAATTAAGAAATGCCTTTTCGAAGCAATGTGTGATAGGAAAAGGGATAAGAGCGTAGTTGGCAAAAGGTGAATTCAAAACAGGGACATTGCGTCAAATGCAAGTTTTACGAGCCATACTCACTTCTGCCTGCACTACTAAAGATGTTGAATTCTGTGCATCTTTTTTAAACTTTAGTTTTAGTGTAAACTTGTTTAAAAACATACTTTGGTGGACATATATACTGTAAATAGCGTTTGGCAACATTGGACGCTGTTGCACTAGATACTCTAAATAAATAACATATAAATGAACCAAACTTTGTGTTGTATTTACAATCCTGTAAAATCAGGAGGTGCTTTCCCCTACTTCATGTGCCCCACTTTTAATCTTTAGACAATTTATGGGAAATTAAATCAAACATTTTTTTTTATTTGAAAGATTTTATGTTAAAGTACTACAAAAAAGAATAATAGCAAACATTAAAATGATATTAAATAAAAATAAAAATAATATATTTATTATATTATTAAATATATTTAGTATATTTCATACTATTTTATTTTCTAAATTTTTTTTATTATTTAAGTAATAAAATTATATTGAGTGTTTAAAATAATATATTTTTATTACATTATTTGATATACAGTACTGTGCAACTTGTTGTTTTAGACGTTTTAATGTCCATCTAGATTTTTCTATCTATTTTATTAGGATACAAACAGAAAATACAGGAAATATAATAAATGTATAAAATTAAAAGAATTTTTTTTTAACATTTTTTTTATTAAATTACATTTTCAGGACTAAATGTCTTCTTTAGGCATCGTCAGTGTTTACACATCTTATGTGTTTTTGAGCAGAATTAAGTAAAAATACTTATTTCTTTAAAATTAGAAATTAGGATTTCATTTTATTTAGGTTTAAGAAATCCTGCAGTTTCCTGCTATTGCTCAAGTGGAAGAGGAGTTTACCCTAAAAACTTTTTACATATTTATAAAATTTTTAATAATAATAATAATAATAATTTCCTGGATTTTCTGGATGTATTCTATTAAAGAGACTGAAAAATAATATTAGATGATCACTATAACATTGCAAAAACAACTAATCTAATTGTGGCATGGGACCTAAGACTTGGTGGTGTCCTAAGACTTTTGCGCACAGTACTGTATACATTTTTTTAATTAAACTATTATCTATACTAGTACATTTTTATACACTATTATCTAGTGTTCTATTTTAAAATTATTTAATATAATAAAAATAATACTGTTTTATATTAAAAGCAGTTTTCTAAACTTTATCTTGCGTTATTTTTCTCCAATCACCAGGTAAATGCTGTATGGGACTGGTAGACCTGGACCGCAGCTGGGCCGCTGAGACTCATGGGTATTCTGTCAAGGTGATGACCATGGTCCCTGAGGGCTGCTCCCCAAAAAACAATATGCTGGTGGGAAAACCTGCAAGATAGAGTGCAATTGAAACAGCGAAACCTAAACCTTTCAGTCTGTCGAGTTTTTAATTTAGTAACTTTTTATGAATTGTTTTTTTTAAACACATGTATTTCTATCACACAGAAACAGACATGCAATGCTGAATAAATCATGGTTCAATTTACTTGTACAATTAGTAGTTTTTTCATGAACTTTTTAATGATCAGCGGCACAGCGATTGACGCATTGCCCCGAGTACACACAAATCGCCCTCCCCCTCAATAAATTAAACATGGCTTCAAATTTTATTTGCAATTTAAAGACACAAAATGATGTTAAAAGCCCTTTGCACCCTCTCTACCACGTTATCGTGTATTATGCAGAGACAAAAGTGCCTTTGGAAGAGCCGCTTTTCAACAGTTATTACAGATGTAAAATTATTCATTGTAATCTGCTCTTCTCTCTCGCAAGAAAACCTGCGTAACATTTCCGAGCCGCTTTGTCTTGGAAATATTTGATTAAAAGAATCAGAAGTAAACAACGGCAGGTATTTATCTCGAATCCCTCGAGTCAAGGGTCAGGAGGATCGGAGGGGTTAATATTTATGAAACGGCGCATGGGTGGATTAATCTGAATGCGGTTATGAATATTTAATCAGGCTGCGACTCAAGAAAATGTCAGCGCAGAAGATTCATCTAGATGCTACAGTACTTAGATATTAAAACAATTCTCTAGGGTTTACTCGGCTTTGTTTTAAATCCATAAAATAGGCCTGGGGTTTGCTAGTTGCGGACCGTAACACCTGTGATTATACCGTACAGGCGAAGTGCTTCTCTACTATGAGGAACTGTGCAACCTTTAAGCCTCGGGAAGCAAAGCTCATCTGAATTCTGCCAGCAGAGCCAATCTATCTGAGTGTGAAAGGATGGAGACAGGGCATCCTCCAAAGTGCTGGAATCATTTCAATGGGAAACATTTCTTTTCCCAAGGACGGCTCTGGGCCCTGGCCAAGTGTACATGAAAAACATGGATGTAAATGGATTGTGATGATTATGGAATAAGAACATTGATCCATCCCTGTCTTTTGTTTACAGAATTGTTTGTCAACATCCAAAATCTGCCCAAATTTGGCAATAATGCAAAAGCATTGCAGAGGCAAAACTGAAAAAAATTGCATACGTTAAACCAGTGGTTCTCAAACTTTTTTCGCGTGCAGCCCCCCTTGTGTACGATGCATTCCTTCGCGGCCCCCCCAAAGAAAATTTATGACAAAAACTGTTCTAAAATGTAACATTTTAATTAAACAAAACATATTAAGTTATACAAAGTAGTGCTGTTGGTTAGAAGCCTTATTTTTTTAGGTTTAATTATACAGAAATATATAACAAATACCTCAAGTTGCACCATAGAAAGCAAAGGGATGCGTCTCTGTATGTGTGCGCTCCTCAGCTGCAGTGTGAGAGAGCAAAAACAAAACTCAAACAGAGCTAAATTGTTCTGATTGGCTGTGATTTGTGATTGATTGCATCATGCCACACCCCTTTTCCGCTATTGAGAGACAAATTGCCCATAGCTGGAATCAATATTGCATCGTGTCAGGTTAGGACACGGTGTAAGAAGTAAACCGAAGAGCCCTTAAAAATAGTATTGCAGTGATGTGGCAAGCCTGTGCTGTATATGTGTAATATACACCGTCAAAAAAATAAAAATTGGGGCAGTAACCTTTTTAAAAGTACCGCTGAAGAGTTCATATTAGTACCTCGAAAGTAGGGGTGCGCGGGGCAAAAACGAACACGGGGTTAGTTGTAACACAGACTGTTTTTATTGTTGCACAATGTTGAGCGTTTTGTTTTTTCACGCTGCCAAAAGACGATCTCCCGCAAATTATTGGAAATGTATCATGTTTTTTCAAAGAGTTGTTGATGAACGAGTGTTTTGGTGGCATGTAAGTAAATTTTTTAATCATATGTTTTTTTCGGTTTCTATATTAATCAGTGTCTTGTTGACTAAAACATAGCATCGTTTTGAAATGTGTCTGCAGCTCTTAGCAACTTTTTTGGTGGGCTTGAAAATATTTTGACCCAGTGGGGTTAATTGTAACGCTGTGTTACTACTAACCCCTACTTATGATATGAAAACCGCTAACCTTAGCGTAATTTTTGTCGTTGTTTTAAATAGGCTAACCACGAATGATTGCTGGCTGCCAACAAAATAAATGTGCCTGTCTTATCAAAAATCATGTGTCAAATTTATTTTTGTTCATATCTTTAATATTGATTGAATAAGATCACGTCAAAGATTGAAATCATAATGAAATGAATGGCTAAAATCAGACTTTGATGCACATTATCTCAGACTTGATTTTTGAAACTATAGTATGATTAATACAGACTGGGTCACATATAAAAAATGTTTTGTCACAATTGTGTTGCTTTTTCTCATATATTTTTATAATTGAACTATTGTTAGAAAAGGGCTGGCTGGATGAATGAATACAGTGTGGATAGCTGTCTATTATAGACAGATATATAAACAATATCCACTTCAAGCATAAAGACAAACTAGTATTGAAATATTTGCCTGCAAACTTAATTTTTAGCAAATGTTACAACTAACCCCCTGCCTGTTACAATGAACCCCACCTATGGGGTAAGTTGTAACATTTGCACTTCTGTCACATTTGGTGTAATTATCCAAGAATGGTAAGAACTAGAAAAAAACTTCAAATTGTCATTTGTAGCAGAAATGTGTGTGTTGTTTGTGTTGAAAATATAATTAATCAAACTCAAAACCAAAAAGTTGTGCTCATGAAGTCTTTAGCACCAGATATTACTTATGAAATACATGTTTAATATATTAACAGTATGATATATATATTTAAGAAGCATGATCTTTACTTATTATCCTAATGATTTCTGGCATAAAGATTTATAATTTTGACCCACACAATGTATTGTTGTCTATTGCTCCAAATATTCAGTCACATACTTTTGTAATATACAGCACTTGTAGGAGACACATTATAAATAGAAGACGCGCTCTTTTATCCATAATTTACTCATAACATTTGCTCTTGCTGCGTTTCATTAATTGCACATGAACATTTTTGCCGGAAGGTGTAGATATCACTTAATTTGCATTGTAAAGTTGATTTAAAAGGATAGATTCAGGCATTCTGTCATCTTTTGACTGCACCGCCCATAACCCACTCACATTTTCTGCATTAAATTATTTTTTATCTGCAGTCCATCACATGCTTACCACAACACTAATCATAGTCTGTGAAGAAGTAAAAAAAATAGATAAATCTATATGCCAAAAAAAAAAAATGACGTTCTGATACAGACTGTGCCGTGGCATCTCCTTTAGTTTATCTAGTTTCCCTCTTGACTTTCAGGGATTTCATTTGAAATTTCGTAGGAAGCGACGTGCAATTTCACCTGTGGCAGTCAGAAGAATTCATGAGCGAATCGGGCGCCAATCCGCCTTAAATTCATCTGTGACAAAACCTAATCAGAAAGCGCGTCGGGCTCTTCAGTTCTGAAGAGGTTGAAAATGAGATTTCTCCAGTGTCACCATTCATACAGGCCGTGGATGTCTCCATGAATTTAGAGTGACCGTGTCTTTCCTGACACATCATGAAATAGTGCATAGTGCGTACTCGCCTGGATAGACAATACACCTGCGCAACACGTTTCTTTTTCTTTCTTGATGACAAACTGACTCCTTTGCTGGCTGTGCTCGTCCCAATGCTTTTTTGAAAATAACCCAGCATTTTTTTTTAATGAAAAGCCTAAAACTGAAAGAAGAAAGGAATATATATAATTTTTTAATTGGTCTTGATACTTTTTAGAATGATAAGTGGTAAATGGACTGCATTTATATAGCGCTTTTAACAGACCTATGGCCATCCAAAGAGCTTTACAAGTTGCCTCACATTTATACACCGACGGCGGTGTCAGCCATGCAAGGCGCCATCCAGCTCATCGGGAGCAGCTGGGGTTAGGTGTCTTGCTCAAGGACACCTCGACACTGCGTCAGGTGGAGCCGGGCATTGAACCACCACCAACCTTCCAGTTTGTAGACAACCTACATGAACCACTGAACCTCTGCCGCCCCCCAGGTCATCACAAAATTATTTATATGCATTTTGCTTTAAAAATGCTAACTTTTCATACACACTGTAAAAAAACTATTTTTTTGGTTCAACTTAAAGTAAGTTTATTTAACAATCATTTTTTTGAGTCAACTAACAATTTTAAGTTGATCCACACTGTTAAAACTGTTCCTTGGATCTAACTCAATAAATTTAAGGAAACATTTCCCACTACTTTTTGTAAGTGTATAACTGATATTTTGAGTAAGGACAACTTAAAGGACAAGTTCGGTATTTTGGACTTAAAGCCCTGTTTTCAGATTGTTTATGGTCAAATAGAATGGTTTTGACTGAAATTTCGACATTTTCGGCTTCCCTGAGGATTTTCGCGTGTTTGTGTTTCAGCTCAGACCTCTACAATGGGTTTAATGGTGCACTGGAACAATCCTTCCTAAAATGCATTAAACTTTCGTTTACAAAGACGTGAAACTTACCGAGTGGTCAGGGGTGTTCACTGATATGCTCACACAAAAATCGCTGCAAAAGATGCTTTCCAACAGCCTTTTTAGCATTCGTTGTTAACTTGTGGACCTATTTTTCCAAACGCCTCACACCCATACATTCTTCCGCTTAGAGCTTGAATAATAAACACTCCAGCCCAGGTGGTGGCGCTAATCCGCCTTTGCCAATTGCAAGAATAGAAACAAAGTTCCCGGCGCGGAGTAATACCGTACCTCACAGCACATCTAATACATGTCAATGGAGTTGGTAAAAACTACGATAAAACAGCTGTTGGAATGCGTCTTTTGGAGCGATTTTTGTGTGAGCATATCAGTGAACACCCCTGACCACTCGGTGAGTTTCACGTCTTTGTAAACGAAAGTTTAATGCATTTTAGGAAGGATTGTTCCAGTGCACCATTAAACCCATTGTAGAGGTCTGAGCTGAAACACAAACACGCGAAAATTCTCAGGGCAGCCGAAAATGTCGAAATTTCAGTCAAAACCGTTCTATTTCACCATAAACAATCTGAAAACAGGGCTTTAAGTCTAAAATACCGAACTTGTCCTTTAATGATATGGATTTCAATGAATCCGGAAATATTAAGTAGCATTTAAAAAAGCAAATAAATTAAGTACAACCAATGTAAAAAATATCAGCATATTATACACAGACTTAATTTAAATAGTCAACTGCCTAGTTAGTTATGTTTAATAATAAAATCATTAGTTTCAACACAAAATGTTTAAGTTAATTTCCTTCTTACAAATTTAAGTGGATTATACTGTACATGATAAAATAAAGTTGAATTTACTCAATATGTTAATTTAGAATTACTCAAATTATTATGTTATTTTAACTCATATTTTGATAAAAAAAGAATTCAAAAATTTTACGCAGTTTACTCCTTTTATTTTTGTTAAATCTACTAAGACACAGAAACACTTTTTACAGTGCAACAACTCATTTTTTACAGTGAAGGTACTTGCTGCCATAGCACTGAATCTTTAAATATTCGTCTTCAATATAAATACTGTACTGTATGTGCACCTAACCCTACATATACACTGCAAAATTGATTTTCAAGAAAAAATATTCTTAGTATTTTTGTCTTGTTTTCAGTAAAACATCTACACATTTTTAAATTAAGATGCTTTTTCTTGATGAGCAAAATGACCCAAGAAATTAAGTCTAGTTTTTAGACCAAAAATATCACATTTAAGTGATTTTGTGCATAAAACAAGTAAAAAAATTGCCAATGGGGTAAGCAATTTGTTTTTGCATTTTTCTTGAATTTAGTGTTTAAGAAAAATTTTCAAGATTTTTTGCTTACCCCATTTGCAGATTTTTCTTTGCTTGTTTTATGCACAAAATCACTTAAATTTGATTTTTTTTGGTCTAAAACCTAGACTTATTTTCTTGGGTCGTTTTGCTCATCAAGAAAAAGCATCTTAACTTAAGAATTTTTAGATATTTTTTTCAGAAAACAAGACAAAAATACTTAAAAAAAAATTCTTGAAAATAATTTTTTGCAGTGTACCTTCTGCTTTTCATTCAGAAAATAAATAGGAACATTGTATTCATGCCCTGCATTTGTTGGATGTTTTGTGTCCAACCTGACCTTGAGCTTTGAGCGATCTAATGGACACATCAGCTTCCAACTAGTTTTAGTGTAATGCATGCTGTGTCTGTGTTCAAATGTGGCTTATTTCTCATCAGATATGTTTTTGTAAATTGAGTCAATCCTGTCAAAATTGCATTTGTTTTAAAACATTAAAGATAAAGAAAAGCTAAACTTAATGATGGTGTCATCAAGCTAATGATGATCAATTACAATAATGCTATTAATAAATGAAAGGGTATCAGCGTTTAAGTCACACTGTATTTGAAAAGTTATATAAACAATATCACCTAAAGGGGCAGAATATAAGATCGGGTACTTTGGCTCGCAATGTGAACGTAGCCAAATATAACGTGCACATTTACTGTCCAAGTATGGCTTTCCAATATCTCAGACTCCACTGCACAGTGTAATGGCCCTACATTGTAATTTTCTTACTGCACCACTTTTCTTAAAGTGTAGAAGATGAACATATAGCCCCAGATATAGATTTGGTCTGGGATACTTGTGTTTAAGTGTTCACCCAATGAAAACGTTGAAGAGTTGAAATGTAATAACACGCTGTGCAATGTGCCCTCTTACTAAAGTTATGAGAAACTGAAAATAAGTCGTCACCCCACACACGACGTCTTCAAACCTGAAACTTAAGTGATGAGTTCGAAACATAAATCAACCCTTCACTGTTTGTTTGTTTTTTATATGATACCGGTGCCCTTCTGTCTGCTAACTATCTTTGCTAGTTATATCTCACTGGTATATGCTGACCATACTGCAGTAGGAAACAATGCGTAGTCCTATTTGCATTTACATTATAATGAATTGATTCAATAATAACACCATTATGTAAGTGTAAGCATCTCTATAAAGCATGACAGTTAGTAGGTTATATAAAGTTTTAATGGTACTTTGTAAAACCTTGGGGTGATGTAAAACCAATGCAATGTATGAACACTGTTAAATATTATGTGTAGCTGTGTGTGTTGCCGATGCTATTCATTTGGCAGATGGTTTATACAAAGTGATTCGTAGCGCATACTGTACAGTACATTTCATGAATATGTGTGTTCGATAAGATTCAAACCTATGGCCCTTGGCCTACTAATGCATTTCTCTTTGCCAGCTGAGCTATTGTGTGGGATTTTGATTGTTCAAATGTTAGTGTAGTGAGATATCAGATGGGAGCAACCATAGCACATGAAAATAACATGGTGCTTTTATACTTGCTCATAGTTTGTGTAGCTTAACTGATTATTAAAGCAAAGATGATTGGTTTGATCCCCAGGGGCCACACATACTCATGCGTGGTTTCATTGTATAGATCAGTGGTCTCCAACGTGGTGCCCATGGGTCTGTGAGTTGCCCGCTAACGCACATTCTATTAATAGCCCCAATTTTAAAGTGCACCTATTTCATTGCTAAAAAAAACTTTATTTTGTGTATTTGGTATAATACAATGTGTTTGCGTGGTTTATGGTTAAAAAACATTATTTTCCACATACCGTACATTTTTTGTAAACCTGAAACGCATGGATTTGAATACCTCTGATGTCATCCGGAAACGTGACGCTCCTTACCATGTTTGAAAGATTTGCTCACAATGCAATGCTAACAGGAGTTAACTTACAGGCTGTGAGTCCAAGCGGGAGGAATTATGATAATGTCGGTCTTCTCTACATCACCAATCCCAGGAAGTAAACTGTTGCCTACAATCCGTGTGTTTGTTGTTATATGATAACTCGCGTGATTGTTTACTTTGGGGTTTGTACCTTTTGCATATCATTAACATGTATTAATACACACTTACACATCAAAGGAAATTTAAAAGCATGAATCGAACCATTGGTGCTCTTTAATATTTATTTATTATATGTTTTTATATAATAGCTTGGCTTCTTTTATGTGTGTTTGTATGCATGTACATTTTAAACAATAAACAATAATTACTTTAGATGGTTTCATTGGACGCACGTGCACTGACGCGATACACGTCTGGATCCGAACTTTACTTCCGGTTTCGTTTTTTTTAATGGTCTGACTACAGTAGTTGCTTAACTGATCTCTTTAACAAATACTTTGTCGAAAATAACAAATGTTTTGGTTTCCTAGGTAATCTGTGTTGTTGTTTTTTTTTTGCTTTTTATATAAATAAACTAAGTTTAAAGATCTTCTTTGTTATTTATTCTTAGCAGAGTTTACCAGAACTTACGTACAGACCACGACAGCCGCTTGTTTATGTTGTTACTGCTGAAACCGTCTATACAATAATAAAATAAGCATGAGTAGACTATACATTAAAAAGTAGCCTTCCAGATTGTTTTATTCAGTGTGGTATAAACGTTTCAGCAGTAACAACATAAACAAGTGGTTTTTGTGGTCAACATGTAACTTCTGGTAAACTCCACTATAGGGGGTTGCACACCAGACGCACAGCACAACGTCGCGTCTAGGACAACTCGGAGGTATTGTACACCGGAAGTGCACATTAAATAGCACAAGCTTAGTCAGATAGCATCTGCTTCAAAATGGAAAAGTATACTTTAGCAGCCAATATGAAAGGAATAGTCTACCCTTTTGCCATATTAAACTATGTTATTACCTCAACCTAGACGAATTAATACATACCTATATTTTTTCAATGCGTGCACTGTACAGCGCGTTGTGAATGTGTTAGCATTTAGCCTAGCCCCATTCATTCCAATGGTACAAAAAAAAAGTTTTCTTTTGTGGCACCATACTTACTGGTATAACTCCTCATGTAACAGTCTTTAAATAGGGAAAACACGGAAGTGTTTGGTGGCTTCCCTGTATGGTACCATAGGAATGAATGGGGCTAGGCTAAATGCTAACACATTCACGACGCGCCGTACAGTGCATGCATTGAAAAAAGATAGATATGTATTCATTTGTCTAAGTTGAGGTAATAACATAGTTTAATATGGCAAAAGGGTAGACTATTCCTTTACTTGTTAGTGATTTGGGACAAATATGATGTTATTTTATGTTAAACTATATGAGTGGCGCTCTGTGGCGCGACAGGGATTTGAGCAACTTCCTGAGTTGTAGCTGGGCGCCGCGGACAGGCGCCACCTGCCGGCGCCGGTGTGCGTTTACATATATACATATAACGGCGCAACGCTGAGCTGCGCGTCTGGTGTGTGACCCCCTTAAAAATAAATAACAACAAAGTACTTTAAACGTTGTTTATTTATATAACAAGCAAAATAAACAACACATAGATTACCTAGGAAACCAAAACTTTTTTTTTGACGAGGTATTTGTTCAAGAGTTCAATTAAGCAACTACTCAGACCATTAAAAAAACTAAAACTGAAAGTAAAGTTCGGACCAGACGCGTATCGCGTCACCGCAAGAGCATCCGATGAAACAGTCTATAGACAGTTTTATCGAACGTACGTGCATTGTTGTGGTTACGCTTCTGGGCAGAACTTAACTTCCGGTCTCTGTTTGTTTAATGGTCTGGTTAGGGGCTAAACTGAATTCTGGAACAAATACAATGTTGAAAAAAGCGATCATGGATCACTGCTATGTGAAGGGAGGTTTGGGAGCCGATCTTGTATGTAACATTGTATGCATTAATTTTACAAAGTAATGTCAGCTCAGTGTAGTTTTTGATACGCTTTAGCTATATTTTGAACTAAGGTAATCTACGTGTTGTTTATTTTGCTTGTTATCAAAAATAAACTACTCTAAAGGACTTTGATGTTATTGATTCTTAGCTGAGTTTACCGGAAGTTACATTTGCTCCGCGAAAGCCGTTTGTTTATGTTGTTACTGCTAAAACCATCTTTAGATTGAATGCACTGAGAGTTGCTTTAGATAAAAGTGTATGCCAAATGAATAAATGTAAGGAATTAATTAAATTCAGATTAATAGTTTGTGTAGTTTCCCAATGCATATTATTGGGTGCAGCTAACTAAATATATATTGTCCCTGCATGGTCGTACTATTAAGGGGTCACATGTGATGTCAACTTCTAATGTACAATCATTATTCACAGTTTTGCAATATAGCAGCATTGAAAATAATTGTGATTGATGTTATGTTACACAATTATTAATATTGTAAATAAAATAACACCAGCCCACATAAAATGACTGTAGTATACTATAGTAATTATACATTTTGTTAAAGTCTATTATAGCATTCTGTAGTACAGTAGTTTTAACTACCAAAAATGGATAAAGTAGTAAATATTGAGGTAAATTTTAATATTTGCGGTGCTGTGGTAAGGTTTAAAATAGTATCTATACTGTAGTAAATGCCATTATACTAGGGTCTTTTTTTCTGGTTGATGCTCCAATTTAGGTATTGCGCCTGTAAAGCCCCACTAGATAACCAACAAAATTAAAGATGAATTTGTCATTAAACTATCATTATTTATCTAACTTAATTGCGACAGATACCGTGATATAACCGTTTCGTTGTCTTCTGGCCATACTCGTGTGAAATCTGATGTTGTGATGCAGCCCTAGTAAATTATAAAAATGTATGTATATACACAATAACATGTGATAGCTCAGGTGTATAATGCAATGTGTACAATATCAGTAGACTACCTTGTGCTCAAGTCGCTCCTTGCTGGGTGTACAGCTCGTTCACAGGGTGTGGAGAGAGAGAGAGAGTAAGAGAGAGAGCCAGCGCGCGCGCACGGGTCATTCTGCCGGAGTATCGGTCCACATACAGACAGCGGCGCTGCGTGTCTCTCACAGCCGATCAGCAGTGCATGTGTTCGGCACAACAGATTTCAGTATTTTCGGATCTAACCTTCATTCCCACCCGAGCAGTGGACACCCCCGGTTGAGAGGTTTGGATATACAGCAGCATATTACGAGCGTTGCGATGTGGATGATAAAGTTCGTGTTGATTGGGACCTGCTGGTTCGGGGTAAGCGCGGACTTCGATGGCAGGTGAGAGGTCAAAGATGATGTTCGCATCAGTGTGATGTAAAGGGCGAAAGGTCGAGATGTTTTAATTGCCTCTATAATGTCTGTATATACCAAATGTGTTTTTTTTAGTCTACTTTCTGTCTCTCTGAAAGCGTAACAGGTATATGAACGCGGACGCGTTGGTCTTGGTGAACAGTCGGTTAAATTTAGGACGCGCCTTAAGTTCGTGTTGTGTTACTATGTTGCCAGTCATCAAAGTGAACTTGTGAACTCTGCAAATGCTTTAAAAGAAATGTTTACACATGAACGGACATAAATGCATTTATTGTGACATTTTCTAAATATTGTAAAAACCTCTACTAACTGTTTTAAATATTTGCATAAATTATTGCACACATACTTTGCAAACCATATGTGTGCTGCATACTATCATATATCTATCTATCTATCTATCTAAATATAGATTTTACAATGGCACCTCGCTTTGCAAAAGTGTGTGTATAATAATAATTCATCCTCGTTCTTGGACAATCAGCGCGCGCGCGTCCACGGTTTTGGTCGTGTCCCAACATGATATGTGAAATATGCGGTGAGCAGAAACGTGCCAGAGATTCAAATCTGCTTAAAGCTTCATTAAGATTAAAGAGGATCAAATATCCGTGCTCGAAATTAAGTGCGCGCTTTAGCTCGAAGTTGTGTACCTTAGGGCCATTACTGGTGGGGTGTATACGCTCCTCTCATCCCTTTGCTTATTTCTAAAGTTAAATCTGAGCCTGCGTCTTCTCAGTTTGTTATGACGCGTCGCTTTAGGTCATTTGTGAAGTATGCGATGCTTTATGATGTCATTAAAGTACGCATCGCTTAAACTCGCTTTACATTATTTACCGTACAGTACGCATTTGGCAGTCGCTTTTTATCCAAAGTGACTATACATTTGATCTGTGTTTCCTGGGCATCGAACCTACGACCTTACCAGTTGCGCCACAGGAAAGTGTAAACGTGCAGCTCAATTGCGCATCAATTAATGATGTACCAAATCCTTAATTACGTCTAAAGTACCACATATGCACTGTTTTAAGTACATTGCTGCATTTATTATGCAACAGTTGCATTATTTATTAAGTAGGCTACAAGCCTCCCTTGAGCATTGTTAATTTTGCAATGCTTAGTTGAGACATCTAAGTACGCATCTCTTGATAAGTTTGTAACGCTTAATTATGTCTTTTAATTACGATTAAACAAATAGAAAATTCTTAATTCTTTCATATAGGCTAAATGCTGTATGCATCATTATAAGTACATTGCTGAATTTATATTGCATTACCTGCTTAAACCCCATTAAATTACGTAATTTAAGTATGCATTACTTAATTATAAAGTACAATGCACTTTATAACATTACAAGTGTGAATTGCTTAAATCTCAAATGTGTCATTTCTGCATCACTACCGTAACCATACAGAATTGCAAAAACATCCCCCTACTCTTCCATTGGTCAGTCAAACAGAAAATTAACTCGCGCTGTCTTAGTCACCCGGTTCCCACAGCTTGCTCTGCTGAGACAAAGACCACCCAAACGTGGATGTCTAAACGAATGCCATTCTAGCAGTTATCTTTAAGGCATCTTTTATCTTCGGCGCCGTAGGGAAGTGTTTGTCCTTTGGCAGGATGACAAATATATGTCCTTCCAAATGGACTGGAAATTTATTCACTGGTATACGGATGTTTTGCGCAAAACCTCAGCTTGGCTATATATTAATCCTACGTTTTTTGTGATTATCATCGGCAGGGTTGAAAGGATGAACACAGCTATGTGGTTTTACTGACACATCCATGCACAGTAATGGAAACTTTCACATAAGCTTCGGGTCAGATATTTCCAATGCTTTTTTCCACATACATAATCTGTTTTTTTTCTAATTGGCCCCCTCGTTTAAGCCCAGTAAACTTTACTTTGCTATCTCATACATATCATAAGCAGAAGGTTATATGGCTAATATCTCATACATCACAGTTGTAATATCAATTTCGTTTCTCTGGGCATGGGCATTTCAGCAGCGAGAGCCACCCAATGTAATGAACGTGTACATTAACCTGCTGGCGTGTGTTATTAATTTCACCAGTGATGGAGGAAGCTTGTCACCAGGGCCATTATTTGCCAATTTGCCTTGCTTATAAACCTGCTTCGCTGCCCCGATCTAAATTCATTGGAAATAAAGCGAGAGAGGTCCATTCATTATTTTCGGGCCTTTGGCAGGGACCGTTAAGCTGATGTTTAATGGCTTGTGCCATATACCTGAGGGACGTGAGACTCTCCTAAACCACTAACTTGATGTCTGGTGATGAGGTAAACTTTTTATTATGTTGACTCAAGCCATGCCAACTAAAGTGTGCATTGTGCGTATACAATTATTTCAATAGTGATTCTCGGTTTGATTCCTGTTTGGTGTGGAATCAAATGAACTTTGCTTGACTGCTGTGTCAGTCTGCACAGGCATCTATATTGAGAGTTGAGTGAATAAAGACTGCCCAGTTTCCAAGCGCCTCGTGTCTAATTGTGTGCCAGTCTATGGAGGTGGCAGAGGAACGTGAAGGGCTGTAATTAAACCCCCCCGCATTCTACCCGAGCGCTGCCGGATGTCATAATTCAGATACATTTGCAAACGCGGACGTGCTATGCGACCACACGAATGGTGACAAACCACTGCCAGATAAATAGAAACTTGAATAACATGAATTTTTCATAACTTCTGCTCCTTTAATGTACCACAGAAGGAAAATAATAGCACCTAGTTCTAATTTGGTGACCCGGCTGGGTAATTTAAGCAGTTGGGAGTGAATGGCATTATGGAGATATTTGTCGTTTGTGTGACGCTGTAATCCCACGAGATGGAAATTGAAACTGTGTGCAATAGCTGCATCTTTAACAAGGTGAGAAAAGACGCTCTATCAGGTGGATGAGGGATTTGTTGTGACAGTCTTGTTACCTTTCATAAGCACAGACTGTGGCGCCGGTATCTCGGTGGCCGATGATCTCTCTCTGTCTTTCTCTGTCTCTCTGTCTCTCTCTCTCTCTCTCTCTCTCTCTCTCTCTCTCTCTCTCTCTCAGCCCTTTGGTATCTCCTTGAATCAGACCCAGAGTTTGCAGATGACTGACTGGCACGCAATCTTATGCCTGACTCTTGTTTTACTGATTTTCTCTGCCACGCCTTTTCTTTCTTGCTTCCTTATTTCCTTCCTTCCTGTCTTTACTTTCTTCTCTTCCTTCTGTCTTTACTTCCTTACACAGTCTTTTCTTCCTGTCTTTTTCCTTCCTTCCTTCCTTCCTTTGTCTTTACCTTCTACTTTGCCTCCTTTCTAACTTTAATTTGTTTCTTGTTTTCTTACTTGTTGTTTTCTTTCTTTCTTTCTTTCTTTCTTTCTTCATTCATTCTTTTCTGTTTTTACTTCCTTTCTTACTTCGTTCCTTTGTCTTTCCTTATTCCCTTTATTCATTCATGCATTCATTCTGTCCTTCCTTCTTTTCTTTACTTACTTCTTTCTGTCTTTAATTCCTTCGCCCGGTCTTTCTTCCTGTCTTTTTTACTTCCTCTTTTGTCTTTACTTCCTACTTTGTATCCTTTCTAACTTTCATCCGTTCCTTATTTCCTTTCTGTTTTCCTTCCTTCATTCATTCAATCCTTCCGTCCTTCCTTCCCTCCTTGCTGTCTTTATTTCTTCTCTTTTTCTTGTCTTTATTCCATCCTTCCTTTGTCTATACTTTCTACTTTGCCTCCTTTCTAACTTCTTTCTAGCTACTTCCTTTCTTCCTTTATTCCCCTTTCTTCCTTCCTTCCTTCCTTCCTTCCTTCCTTCCTTCCTTCCTTCATTCATTCATTCATTCATTCATTCATTCCCTCTTTTCTGTTTTTACTTCCTTTCTTACTTCGTCCCTTTGTCTTTCCTTTTTCCCTTTATTCATTCATGCATTCATTCTGTCCTTCCTTCTTTTCTTTACTTACTTCTTTCTGTCTTTAATTCCTTCCCCCGGCCTTTCTTCCTGTCTTTTTTACTTCCTCTTTTGTCTTTACTTCCTACTTTGTCTCCTTTCTAACTTTCATCAGTTCCTTATTTCCTTTCTGTCTTCCTTCCTTCCTTCATTCATTCAATCCTTCCGTCCTTCCTTCCCTCCTTACTGTCTTTATTTCTTCTCTTTTTCTTGTCTGTACTCCATCCTTCCTTTGTCTATACTTTCTACTTTGCCTCCTTTCTAACTTCTTTCTAGCTACTTCCTTTCTTCCTTTTATCCCCTTTCTTCCTTCCCTCCTTCCTTCATTCATTCATTCATTCATTCATTCATTCCCTCCTTGCTGTCTTTATTTCTTCTCTTCTTCTTGTCTTTTTCCTTCCTTCCTTTGTCTATACTTTCTTATTTGCCTCCTTTCAAACTTCTTTCTAGCTTCTTCCTTCCTTCCTTCCTTTCTTCATTCATTCATGCATTCATTCCATCCTTCATTCCTGTCTTTATTTCCTTCTTTTCTTTCCGTCTTTACTTTCTTCCCGGTTCTTTTTTCCTGTCTCTTTTTTACTTCCTCTTTTGTCTTTACTTCCTACTTTGTCTCCTTTCTAACTTTCATCCGTTCCTTATTTCCTTTCTGTCTTCCTTCCTTCCTTCATTCATTCAATCCTTCCGTCCATCCTTCCCTCCTTGCTGTCTTTATTTCTTCTATTTTTCTTGTCTTCATTCCTTCCTTCCTTTGTCTATACTTTCTACTTTGCCTCCTTTCTAACTTCTTTCTAGCTACTTCCTTTCTTCCTTTTATCCCCTTTCTTCCTTCCCTCCTTCCTTCATTCATTCATTCATTCATTCATTCATTCCCTCCTTGCTGTCTTTATTTCTTCTCTTCTTCTTGTCTTTTTCCTTCCTTCCTTTGTCTATACTTTCTTATTTGCCTCCTTTCAAACTTCTTTCTAGCTTCTTCCTTCCTTCCTTCCTTTCTTCATTCATTCATGCATTCATTCCATCCTTCATTCCTGTCTTTATTTCCTTCTTTTCTTTCCGTCTTTACTTTCTTCCCGGTTCTTTTTTCCTGTCTCTTTTTTACTTCCTCTTTTGTCTTTACTTCCTACTTTGTCTCCTTTCTAACTTTCATCCGTTCCTTATTTCCTTTCTGTCTTCCTTCCTTCCTTCATTCATTCAATCCTTCCGTCCATCCTTCCCTCCTTGCTGTCTTTATTTCTTCTATTTTTCTTGTCTTCATTCCTTCCTTCCTTTGTCTATACTTTCTACTTTACCTCCTTTCTAACTTCTTTCTAGCTACTTCTTTCTTCCTTTATTCCCCTTTATTCCTTCATTCATTCATTCATTCATTCATTCCCTCCTTGCTGTCTTTATTTCTTCTCTTCTTCTTGTCTTTTTCCTTCCTTCCTTTGTCTATACTTTCTAATTTGCCTCCTTTCAAACTTCTTTATAGCTTCTTCCTTCTTTCCTTCCTTCCTTTCTTCATTCATTCATGCATTCATTCCATCCTTCCTTCCTGTCTTTACTTCCTTCTTTTCTTTCCGTCTTTACTTTCTTCCCGGTCCTTTTTTTCCTGTCTTTTTTTACTTCCTCCTATGTCTTTACTTCCTACTTTGTCTCCTTTCTAACTTTCATTAGTTCCTTATTTCCTTTCTTCCTTCCTTTCTGTCTTTCTTTCCTTTCTTCCTTCCTTCCTTTGTTCATTCATTCATTCATTAAATCAATCCTTCCATCCTTCCTTCGTTGCTGTCTTTATTTCTTATGTTCTTCTTGTCTTTTTTCCTTCCTTCCTTTGTCTATACTTTCTACTTTCCCTTACTTCTAACTTCTTTCTAGCTACTTCCTTTCTTTCCCTTTCTTCCTTCCTTCCTTCATTCATTCATTCATTCATTCATTCATTCCCTCCTTGCTGTCTTTATTTCTTCTCTTTTTCTTGTCTTTATTCCTTCCTTCCTTTGTCTATACTTTCTACTTTGCCTCCTTTCTAACTTCTTTCTAGCTACTTCCTTTCTTCCTTTATTCCCCTTTCTTCCTTTCTTCCTTCCTTCCTTTGTTCATTAATTCATTCATTCATTAAATCAATCCTTCCATCCTTCCTTCGTTGCTGTCTTTATTTCTTATGTTCTTCTTGTCTTTTTTCCTTCCTTCCTTTGTCTATACTTTCTACTTTGCCTCCTTTCTAACTTCTTTCTAGCTACTTCCTTTCTTTCCCTTTCTTCATTCATTCATTCATTCATTCATTCATTCATTCATTCATTCATTCATTCATTCATTCCCTCCTTGCTGTCTTTATTTCTTCTCTTTTTCTTGTCTTTATTCCATCCTTCCTTTGTCTATACTTTCTACTTTGCCTCCTTTCTAACTTCTTTCTAGCTACTTCCTTTATTCCCCTTCCTTCCTTCCTTCCTTCCTTCATTCATTCATTCATTCATTCCCTCCTTGCTGTCTTTATTTCTTCTCTTCTTCTTGTCTTTTTCCTTCCTTCCTTTGTCTATACTTTCTAATTTGCCTCCTTTCAAACTTCTTTATAGCTTCTTCCTTCTTTCCTTCCTTCCTTTCTTCATTCATTCATGCATTCATTCCATCCTTCCTTCCTGTCTTTACTTCCTTCTTTTCTTTCCGTCTTTACTTTCTTCCCGGTCCTTTTTTTCCTGTCTTTTTTTTACTTCCTCCTATGTCTTTACTTCCTACTTTGTCTCCTTTCTAACTTTCATTAGTTCCTTATTTCCTTTCTTCCTTCCTTTCTGTCTTTCTTTCCTTTCTTCCTTCCTTCCTTTGTTCATTCATTCATTCATTAAATCAATCCTTCCATCCTTCCTTCGTTGCTGTCTTTATTTCTTATGTTCTTCTTGTCTTTTTTCCTTCCTTCCTTTGTCTATACTTTCTACTTTCCCTTACTTCTAACTTCTTTCTAGCTACTTCCTTTCTTTCCCTTTCTTCCTTCCTTCCTTCATTCATTCATTCATTCATTCATTCATTCCCTCCTTGCTGTCTTTATTTCTTCTCTTTTTCTTGTCTTTATTCCTTCCTTCCTTTGTCTATACTTTCTACTTTGCCTCCTTTCTAACTTCTTTCTAGCTACTTCCTTTCTTCCTTTATTCCCCTTTCTTCCTTTCTTCCTTCCTTCCTTTGTTCATTAATTCATTCATTCATTAAATCAATCCTTCCATCCTTCCTTCGTTGCTGTCTTTATTTCTTATGTTCTTCTTGTCTTTTTTCCTTCCTTCCTTTGTCTATACTTTCTACTTTGCCTCCTTTCTAACTTCTTTCTAGCTACTTCCTTTCTTTCCCTTTCTTCATTCATTCATTCATTCATTCATTCATTCATTCATTCATTCATTCATTCATTCATTCCCTCCTTGCTGTCTTTATTTCTTCTCTTTTTCTTGTCTTTATTCCATCCTTCCTTTGTCTATACTTTCTACTTTGCCTCCTTTCTAACTTCTTTCTAGCTACTTCCTTTATTCCCCTTTCTTCCTTCCTTCCTTCCTTCCTTCATTCATTCATTCATTCATTCCCTCCTTGCTGTCTTTATTTCTTCTCTTCTTCTTGTCTTTTTCCTTCCTTCCTTTGTCTATACTTTCTTATTTGCCTCCTTTCAAACTTCTTTCTAGCTTCTTCCTTCCTTCCTTCCTTTCTTCCTTTCTTCATTCATTCATGCATTCATTCCATCCTTCATTCCTGTCTTTACTTCCTTCTTTTCTTTCCGTCTTTACTTTCTTCCCGGTCCTTTTTTCCTGTCTTTTTTACTTCCTCCTTTGTCTTTACCCTCCTACTTTGTCTCCTTTCTAACTTTCATTAGTTCCTTATTTCCTTTCCTTTCTTCCTTCCTTTCTGTCTTTCTTTCCTTTCTTCCTTTGTTTATTCATTCATTCATTAAATCAATCCTTCCATCCTTCCTTCGTTGCTGTCTTTATTTCTTATGTTCTTCTTGTCTTTTTTCCTTCCTTCCTTTGTCTATACTTTCTACTTTCCCTTACTTCTAACTTCTTTCTAGCTACTTCCTTTCATTTTTTCTTCTTTTCTCCTTCCTTCCTTCCTTCTTTCATTCATTCATTCATTCATTCGTTCATGCATTTATTCATTCTGTCCTTCCTTCCTGTCTTTACTTACTTGTCTTCTTTCCATCTTTACTCCCTTCCCCGTCCTTTCTTTATATCTTTTTTTTACTTCATTCCTTTGTCTTCACTTGCTACTTTGCCTCTTTTCTAACTTTCAGTCGTTCATTATTTACATATTGTCTTTCCTTTCTGTCTTTTGTTTCCATCCTTCTTTTGTCGTTACTCATTACTACTTTGCCTCCTTTCTAACTTTTATTCGTTCCTTTTCTCCTTTCCTTCTTATTTTTTTTGTCTTTTCTTCCTTATATACTCCTTTCTGTTCTTCCTTTGTTTTTCTCTCCATTTGGTCTATCTTTCATTCCTTCCTTTACTCTTTTCTCTGTCTTTTCTTCTTTCTTTCTTTCCTTCCTTCCTACCTCATTTGCTCATTTCCTTCCGTCATTTCCTCGGTACCTACCTCCTTTTTGTCTTTCCTTATAAATATAAGGTAGTAAAGACGGTTTAAGCAGTAACAACATAAACAAGCCGCTGTCGCGGTCCGCACGTAACTTCCGGTTAACTCCGCTAATAATAAATAACAACAAATTACTTTAAACGTAGTTTATTTATATAACAAGCAAAAAAACAACATGTAGATTACCAAGGAAACCAAAACATTAGTTATTTTCGACGAGGAATTTGTTCAAGAGATCAGTTTAGCAACTAGTCAGACCATTAAAAAAACGAAACCGGAAGTAAAGTTCGGATCCAGACGTGTATCACGTGCGTCCGATGAAACCGTCTATAGGCAAGTATATTTATAAAAATGCTTATGGCTCTTAACCCAATATATAGATTATAATGATTTATTCCCTCTATCCCTCCTCCTGTTTTTTTCTTTCTTTCTCTTTCTTTCTTTTTTCTTTCATTCTTCCTTTCTACTACACAGTAGTTTTGCTTGTGTATGTAATTAAATGCATGTTACAGGTGAGCTGTGGACGATTGACAGCCAGAAGGCAAACACATCCATGTTAGCATGCGAGCCGTGTGTCTAGAGCTGAAGTCCTCTGCCTTTCGCTCTGCCAGGCTGCAGACACAAACATTTTTCCCCGGCATGTCATTTTCACTTTGTGCTTACCATCACGCTTTCTTACTGGAGTGACTGGCGGCCGTAGTGGCCATATTAGCATTTTCACTGCCTTGCGGATTGAGACTAACTCGAGGAAATGATGCAGTGTCTGGCCAAAGTCTGCAATCCTTTTCTTTGTTACATGTGCACAAGATAAATCATTGACTTTCGTTTAACACATAACTTTTAATAATTCGTATTTTCATACAGAATATGAAAATAACTTATTCCTAAAACACTGGCATGGGTTTATTTAAATGCATTTATAACCTGCTTAATAAAATAAGATGAAATGCAGTGTGCAACAGTGTTGAAAATGCCTCTCTCTCTCTCTCTCTTTCTCTCTCTCTCTCTCTCTCTCTCTCTCTCTCTCTCTCTTTCTCTCTCTCTCTCTCTCTCTCTCTCTCTCTCTTTATTATGATCTTCCTTATGTATCCCTTCTGTCTTTTTTTCTCTTTCTTTGCTTAGGTAGCCAGGCAAATGAAGTAGGAGTTTAATTTTAGGTTTCCTTTTTTTTATCTATGATCCAATTACCTAACATCATGTGATCCGTGTTCGTTCCCTTTTGCTTATTTGTACAGGCCATAAAAGGTTTTGTGCTCTTTTTATTTCACTAAAACATTTGGTAGAAAAAAGAGAGTAATCCCCACGTGTGCTGCCAAGAAATTCTTTTATTCAAAGCACTTGGGCTGTTCTTGCACCGGCACCTTTTCCAATTCATGATAAATTACTTTTCAAATAGCTTCGGATAATGTTTTCCAAAAATCTGTTGCGTTCGCCCTCATTGTTGGGTCTTGTAACATATCCCTTTGAGAAAACATCATTGTTGCCAATAGCTTCCCAGTGTAGGCCAGGTCTTACACTATCTCTGCTATGTGCATCCAACATCAAATGTCACAACATCTGCCCCTGGTATGGTGCAGCAGGGTGATAATTCATAGTGGTCTTATCTCTACAGCACCTCTGTCACCGACTACAACCGAGGCTTTGTGGATATAGATAAGACATCACTTGCTGACTGATGCGGTGAATAATCCAACAACATGCAAAAATAGCTACGACTGTAGTTAGCAGCAAAAATCTTTGGCAAATTCACTGCATTTTTGGTGGATTACAAATGGATGATAGAAACCCAGAGGTTGTTTTTCCGAGCTCGGGAGAATTCATGAATTTTATTTTGTTTACTCTTTTACAAAAATGCTGGGTTGTTGCGCACAGTTGTTGGGTCAGGGACAAATTCATCTGTTGGGTTATAAGTGAACTGCTTGGTTGCCCAAACTGCTTATTTGTTTCAACCTATCAACATGGTTAGAGGTAAGGAGTTTTGAAGATGCCATTTGATTCAAACTGTGATTGGTTGCTTTACATGCCAGTCAGGTGGCCTGGGTGATCCTTGGCCAATGAAAGATGCTTTGCAGTCCAGACCATCTGCCATTAGTCTGAAGGTCTGAGACCATTAATTTTTAAATCTTATCAAACTGTGCCTTTCAGTGTGCTAATATTACATAAGTATACAGTAAGTAATATAAATCTATTGTGGTAATGTGTTTTAATATTAAAATTGTATTTATTAATGTTGAAATAGTGCCGCTTTGGATGCAACAATGTTTCCAAAGGTGCCAAAAGCATGCCAACTGCCTCTCCATTGATATGCAGTTCTTTGCCAAAGTATGCACAATGTAATTGCCACTTAACTGTCTGTTGTGCAGCGTTTCGCCAAAAAACTGATCAAAGTGTCTCCCGACAGGTGGCCCAGGCAGATGGCCTCTTCCAATGGGCTGTGTCGATACGGCGGCCGCATTGACTGCTGCTGGGGTTGGACGCGTGTTTCCTGGGGCCAGTGCCAGCGTGAGTAACCGCTGCGAGAGTTGGTGAACTGGGCTATATGGGGGCAAGCTTAAGGGGCATTCTACCTGTATACTATCTAGGGGCTATAACCTTCTAAACAGTAGCTAACTGTTAACTAAGGCTGCACAATATTGTGGACATATGCTATATGCAATTCTACTGATGATTGTTGCGATAACAATATTTTGCGGTATATCATTTCCCTAGGGCTATTTTTATCATTAAGATATGTAATTATTATACTGAAATAAACAGGTAATACATACTCTTCTGATGTTTCAGGCTAAAACAAAAAAAAATGTTTGGCACAAGTTCGTCGCTGTAGTTTTCCTCGCTCGTCTCTACTCCTGCCATATTTATTTTCTGCTCTCTGCTTTAAGCCGCTAGGTTCACCTTTGCGCCCCCGGTCTAGCCAAAAGTATAACAGTAAAGACCTACTTGGAGTGTATTTAGTAAGGCCCCTTCTAAATTGGTCTAATTTGGACAATCTTAGCCTGCAACACACAAATGATAGATACGTAAAGTAAATGTAAGTTATCGCAACTCTCTGTGATATGGATAACGCATATACTATCACTTTTCGGTATATCGTGCAGCCCTGCTGTTAACAAAACGATTGCAAGTCACCAGATTATTAAAGAAAAACTTGACAAGAGTACATAGTAAAAAGCAATTAAAAAACTTACATCAATTGGTAAAGCCTAAAAAATTACGTTTTATAAACTCACTTTCACTTTAAGTGAAAAATTTTAGATACTTTTTATTTTAATTTCTTCAATTTGTAACTTACATTTTTCAACTTTTAGGCGTTACCAATTGAAATAATAAAAAAAAATGATCCAACTTTAAATTTTTACAGTGTAGCATAATAAAGTTTTAGTAGTAAGTACAACACATAGTCTAAATTTTAATTTTGAATTTGTTAGCACGGTCCATTTGATTCCACCACATGCACTGTAAAAAGTGAAAGTTGGATTAATTAAAAAAAATAAAAAAATAAAAAAGATTTAGAAAGTTTTAAGATATAAAAGTTTTTAAGATTTAGAAAATTTTGATCAGTCAGGTTTCTGGCCTGTCAAGATATAAAAAAACTTTAAAAAATTACTTAAATTGGTAACATAATTTTTTACAAACATTTTTAACTTAAAATTTTCACTTAAAGTGAGAAAATTTAAGTTGAAAAAACTTTTAGGTGATATCAATTGAAGTCATTTTTTAGGTTGATACAACTTTTACTTTTTATAGCTCACTGTAAAAAGTGAAAGTTGGATTAATTTAACAAAAACTTAAACCTTAAATGGTAACACCTAAAAATTCAGATTTTTTCAACATAAATTTTCTTTTTTTAAAAGTTCACTGAAAAAAATGATTCATTGAATTTAATACATTTTTTAAGGTAAGTGGTTGCAATCAGTTTATTTTAGCTACATTTTAACAAAAAAGATTAGTAAAGTAAAATAAAATATAAAACTTTTGTTTAAATGTAGCTTAAATAAATTGATTGCAACCACTTAACTTAAAAAAATTGAGTAAATTCAATGAATCATTTTTTTCAGTGTACTTAAATGGTAACATCCCCCAAAAATTTGTTTTTAAAAAGTTGAAAAACTTAAATGTTTTAGATGTTACCAAATAAAGTAATTTTCATGTTTTTTTCACCTTAAATGTTCCCCTTAAAGTTAGAAAACGTAAGAAAAAAAAAAAATCTTTAAGTTTTGCTAACTAAAGTAATTTTTTAAGTAAGTAGATTCAACTTTCACTTTTTACAGTTTGTCGTGAGCTGGTGACTTGCATTGCTTTTACTGAAGTAGTAGGAAGGTCCGTTCACACGGCTATATCCTTCGAATTATTGCTTCTAAGTTTCATGCCAACTAACACAAGGATAATCGCAAGAAAATACCTCGACGTATTCCACTTTGCCCCTAGAGATATTTTTTTCATGACACCCAATATTATGCACTTCAGTCATTTGGAATAATTAAAAGGTTCGCGGGTAGCTGCCGCGACAGTGCCACATTCCTGTAGAATTAGTTTCGAGCCTATAAATAGCCTCATAATTGAATTAATTGCATACCGGTTACCGCACGAACAAAGCATTGATCAGACTTCAAGGTAAGGGTTTCTAGAAAATCCCAACCAGAGGCATTAAACTCTGCACGTTCAAAACTTTCTGTAGACAATTTAGAAAAAAATGAAGTTAAATGTCATTTTCTGATGGCACATTACCCATAATGCACTTAGTTGAAGCACCCACCAGATCTGTGCATTAATTTCACGCTAGCAGTGACGAGACCTCTCGAATATTACGGCACATTAATCAAGTAATGATTTTCAAGTACAGATTAGCACATTTTATTGCATTATCATGGAATCAGAGGATGCGCCTCCGGTGCTGGTATTAATAACGTTGTATGCTTCATTTATCCGCTGCCATGTGTCTGCCACAAAACTGAAAACGGCTGAAGTAGCACAAGTGTTTGACCGTGCCAAATGGAAACTGCCTAACGCCTATTCATACTCTGTGATGCATGGCAATATTAGCGGCGCAGTGTATCGGGCATCCTGACAAATGCGAGATTCTCTGCATGGCTTGTGCACATGATAGACCAGCTGTCAGCTTTGCTACAAAGTTGTGGTTTTTCCGGGGTCACACCTACAGGCTTCAAAAGGCTTCGGTCTTGAAATTTAATGCTGACGCTTTTGCGCTTGTGGATTGCTGTCGTTTCATTTTTATTTGTAGTTTTTCTGACATGTGATGTGGTGTGTTTTGTGTGTGTTATTGTGTGTGTGTGTGTGTGTGTGTGTATGCATTAGTGTGTAAATGTCTCTCACACTACACGTGGAACAGGTTTGCTTTTGTACAGTATAATTGGTATTTGCAAATCACTGTATTGTTATCGACCAAGGGGTGGTTGATGGCTTGATGCCATTGGGATGTCTTCAAAATGATTGTTGATGTTTACATAGATTTCGTTTTTTACTTACATTTGGGGTTATCGATAGAAATAAATACCATGTTTTTTTTTTACCATTTTTACCATGATTGACTGTTTACATTAGAGCATTTTCATTTTATTTTATGTTTTATATGTTCTCATTAGTGGCAGAAATGTTTTTGAAGTACTTATTTCTTGGTTCAACTTAAAAAAAGTAGGTAACCTGGTTGCCTTAAACTTTAATTCAACTCAAAAATTATTAGTTTATTAGCCAAAAATGATATTAAACCCATGATTTACTCACCCTCAAGCTGTCCGAGTTGCATATGTCCATCGTTTTTCAGACAAACACATTTTCGGATATTTTATAAAATGTTTTAGATCTTTTAGTTGATTAAATGTAATGTTACGGGGTCCACCCATAGTCCACGACCTTCAAGTCCAAAAAAAGTGCGCCATCCTTCACAAAATAAATCCAAACAGCTCCAGGATGATAAACAAAGGTCTTCTGAGGGTAATCCGCACGGTGTTGTTATAAAAATATCCATATTTAAAACTTTATTAACTAAAGTAAATACCTTCCGGTAGCGCCGCCATCTTGATGGACATATGCAACTCGGACAGCTTGGGGGTGAGTAAATCATGGGTTTAATATCATTTTTGTCCGAACTATCTCTTTAAAGGCAGGGTGCATGATCTCTGAAAGCCAATGTTGATATTTGAAATCACCTAAACAAACACAACCCTACCCTAATAGAATTCTGGACCTTATGTTGATAGACCCGCCCCACACATCAAGGGCGTTGCACAAGATCTTGGGCCCTATGCATAGGCAGTCTTGATGGGCCCCCATGCCCCACCCTCATAACATAGTGCAAACTTTTTAAGGGCCCTGGTAATCAGTACTGGTTTTACCCCCAGTCTGATGCCCCTGCACACATACACAGCCCAGGCAACGATGTCAGTTTGTAGACACGCCCCTTACTGCTGATTGGCTACAAGTGTGTTTTGGTACTCGGCCCGACTCCCTTTTCCAAAGTGTTTTTTTTTTAAATCATGCACCCCGCCTTTAACACAAAGTTGTATAAAAATGTTGTGTCAACTAATATAAGTTAAACCAACACAAACATTTTAGGCAACCAGGCTACTTACTTTTTTAAGTTGAGGGTCCAGTAGTGTGGACTAGAGGTCTTCACGGGCAGGGGCGCTGTAAAGGGGGGGTAAACAATGACGATTCTCGGGGCCCACAGTTAATAGTGGGCCCAGAGAAGCCCCCAAAATTGTGGTGCTAAAAATATTCAATAGTAAAAATTATTAACTTTTTCTATTTGCTGTTTCCTGGTATCAAAAAAATTTTTTGTTTAGGAAACACAAACGTCCGTGGGCCCCTTTCCCCCCTCTCAATTATCATAAAATGGTTCAGTCCGCCCAAATTGTATAATCCAGGCAACACAGCTTGACTTCACTTATAGTGCCGGCAGAATATCAACTTTACTGACAAGGAAGTGAAAATGGCTCAAAAATCTGGAAGTCAAAAACTGAAAAATTCTTTGCTTTTTAATTTCATGCTTTTTCATGATGAGCAAACGACCCAAGAAAATAAGTCTAGTTTTTAGACCAAAAATATTCAATTTAAGTGATTTTGTGCATAAAACAATTTTAAAAAATCAGCCAATAGGGTAAGCAAAAACAAATCTTGAACATTTTTCTTAAACACTAAATTCAAGAACAATTCAAGAAAAATTTGCTTACCCCATTGGCAGATTTTTTGCTTGTTTTATGCACAAAATCCCCTAAATGTAATATTTTTGGTCTAAAAACTAGACTTATTTTCTTGGGTCGTTTTGTTCATCAAGAAAAAGCATCTTAATTTAAGAATTTTTTGATATTTGTACTGAAAACAAGAAAAAAATAATAAGAATTTTTTTCTTAAATCATTTTTTGCAATACATAAGTTTAAATGTTGCGGTTAAAATGACTACTGGTGGCCGTTCTAGTGTTAAAAGTGCATGATAAGGGAACTCAATTTTCTTCCCATGTTAGGTCAAGAAAACGCTGGAAAAAATAACAAAACACAGTTTTAGTTAAACGTTCAACACTGCAAAAAATGACTTTCTTACTTAGTATTTTTGTCTTGTTTTCAGTAGAAATATCTACAAATTCTTAAATTAAGATGCTTTTTCTTGATGAGCAAAATTACCTAAGTAAATGAGTCTAGTTGTAAGACAAATTAATATACAATTTAAGTGAAATTGTCCTTAAAACAAGCAAAATGATCTGCCAATGGGGTGAGAAAAAACTTGTGAAATAAGATTTCTTTTTTCTTAAAAACTTAATTCAAGTAAAATTTTCTCACCCCATTGGTAGTCAAATACCATAAAAGCGCATGATTTTATGTAAATTAATATGAAAAAAGTCTCGGCTGTGTTGAGGGCCCTGTCAAGACTCTTTTCATGGGGCCCAAAATCCTTAGCAGCGCCCCTGTTCACAGGTCCACTTAGATCTGAAAAACCCAAGGTCTGACCCGAGCAGGTGCCTTGGACACGGGTCGGTTATAATATTAGTGGCATCGGGTCACGGGTAATTTAAAATGAATGTGTTTTTGCATAACAAACTCATGAAGAACCGAACTATCTTGCGTGTGGGCATCAAGTCCTTTTCCAAACCCTTACTGTTTGCCAAGAGCGCTTGCAAAATCGTGTGGTTAGCGGTGGGTTCATTTTTATTGAGCTAGACCTGTCAATCAAATTTGTTGTACATTTAGCGGTTACCTTAGCGTCGTAAAATAAATGGAGCAGTGGGCCAAATTGGTTGTGAGGCCAACGGGGTATCTTTCTGTCTGACTGTTGCGTGCAGGGCTACAAATTACACACAGAAGCTGTGCCGTTTACATTCGGGTTTTAAAAAAACGGGTTGGACTTGTGTCTAATTTTCTCTGGTTTGTCTTGTGTTGGTACTTTCTTTAAAAAAATATATTTATGCACCTCGAGTTGGAATAAAAAGTGATTTGAGTCATTTCGGGTCAGGTACATTTCTTTGGACCCAAGAAGACCTTTAGTTTGGACACAAGGTGTAACTATAGCAAAAGTAAGGCGTTTTAAAGCGGAAATGCAATTATGTAAACAAGCGATACACATTTCCTATTTTATGAAGTTGGTTTTATTTTTATCCATCAGTGATTTTTCTCATGCAAATATTTGAGGAGGCACTGCCTGCCTTCGGTAATCATGATGAAAACATACCTGGGTTGATACACCGTGAGAAAATAAAAAGTCAATAAATATTCACAATGGGTGCTAAACCGACAGATTCAACACTATATCTGTTCTCGGTGACAGACAGCGGGACTGACAGCAGTTCTGCATTTAGTGATTTCAACCCGCAATTTCGGCACCGAATAGAAAGGGCGCAGGAGACGTTAAAGGCTCCATCATTACTGATTACAGGAGCACTGCATCTCACATCTTTGATGAAATTGCTGCTGTTTGTTTTGCCTGGCCAGTGATCACAGAAAGCGAATACACACATTGAAAACGAGGCCGTAATGAATGCAGCCCCGAACACAAAGTCCTCTGGGAAAGTGAAGTGCACACTTCTGAAATGCTTTCGGTGTATTCTTTCAGTCAGATGCTTTGCGGGCTCTGTAGTCGTGTATAGGCTATTAACAGCAACACAAAGCTAAAATATTTCACTTTCTCTAAACAGCTGGCTTAAGGGGCAACCCGTTGTTTCGTGGGCTGAATACTTAATGAAGATTAAACCTCAAACAGCTCAAATTAGATTTGACACTCATAACACCCCAATCATCCAGAGTTAACAAGATCCGAAGCGAAGAGGGAATTTTTATGAAGCTCCTTTAAGAGAAAGATTTGATCGATCTATACTGGTTTGAAGTCATATTTGATCTGACAGGGTCATCAGGACCCCCCTCTAAAATGATTAGTTCCAATCCTTGATTCTGATTGGTCAATATTTGCGATAAAACACAGCTATGCTCGCTTCACCCAATGATTCTGTGTATCACTGTTTCGCACCCTTAAGGGGCGGTCACACTACACTTTTTGTACCATTGACTTTCGCAAATGCGTCAGATCGAAAACGCAAGCTTGTGTTCAAGTACCAAAGTTTAAGTCTGGTGAACTCTGACCTGCAAATTCAGATCACGTGGAGATATGTGACCAGTAAAGAAACGTTCTCTCTTCGGAAAAGCAAAGATGGGCGATGTCAAATTTTGATATTGATAAAGCGCTCCTCTGCCATTTTCGCATTAACGTCTGAAAAATATAAGCATGTTCAAAGGGTGCATGCACACCAAGGCGTTTACACGGGCGACCCCACACTTTACAAAAACGGCAGCAGCTGGCGGGTTTTATCTGCTCTGAATGCGGAGAGTAGGGATGGGACGGTATGAAAATTTCATATCATGATTATAGTGACCAAAGTTATCACGGTTATCAATATTATCATGGTTTTGTTTGAACAAGTTTTATTTTTGAAATCATATTTTAATATTTTTTTTCCCTAAAATTATTTCTGTGGTAAAAAAAAAAAAATACATTTGTCTAATAAGTTTACCATGAATGAATATAATACATTATCCCTTAAATACCTTCTTGTGCAAATAACTATGTTGCATGTGCGTGCCTGCGTCAAACTGATTCTGGCTGGACAGGATTTATCGCGAGTTTTCAAAATCACGGTAATCAAACACAGTTGTAATGATAATTAAATTTTAAACAATAATACTAACCGTCAGGACATTTTATCGTGGTTAATCGTGAAACCGGTAATCGTCCCAACCCTAGCGGAGAGTTTTCAACTTTGGGTGAAACGCTTAGCTCGTCAGTGTCACTTTTCACTCAGCCGTCCAATCACAGTAAAAGGGGGCGGGACAAATATCACAGCAACCAACAAGTGCATCATTCAACGACTGATTAACAAAGCAGAAGTATCATAGCAACCAAAGCGCTCAGCTGAAAAAAGCTGGCAAGCGCCTACAGTCAGCATCCACCTGAGGTTATCAGCTGCGTTTAGATGCTTTGATGTACGCTCCCCTTAAAGGGACACTCCACTTTCTTTTGAAAATATTCTCATTTTCCAGCTCCCCTAGTTAAATATTTGATCTTTTACCATTTTGGAATCCATTCAGCCGATCTCCTGGTCTGGCTGTACCACTTTAAGCATAGCTTAGCATAATCCATTGAATTTTCTTAGACCATTAGCATCGTGCTCAAAAATAACCAACAAATTTCGATATTTTAACTATTTAAAACTTAATGCAATGAGGCGCACTGATATTATGCAGCAGCCGAAAATAGTCACCTTAGTAACTTTCAATTTTTGGGCACTGCATAATACTGTATCATTGCGCCTCCTGCCGCCATGTTACGGCAGCAAAGTCTTTGATTTTTACGCAAGAATGAGAGTTTAATTCCTAGCCATATCTGCCTAGAAAATTTCAACTTTTAATTTTCTGTCAGTCTTAGTACTCGATGTAACTACAGAAGAGTCAAGTTTTAAATAGGAAAAATATCGAAACTCTTTGGTTATTTTTGAGTGTGATGCTAATGGTCTAATCAGATTCAATGGATTATGCTAAGCTATGCTAAAAGTGGTAGCGCCAGACATGGAGATCAGCTGAATGGATTTCAAATGTTTAACTCTAGGGGGGCTATTCACTACCACATGTAATGTGAGAGACTAAGTTGTGTGTGTGTGTGTGTGTGTGTGTGTGTGTGTGTGTGTGTGTGTGTGTGTGTGTGTGTGTGTGTGTGCATCTGTACTTTTTTGTGTTGCATTTGGTCCATCATCTGCATGGCTCCCATAATGTTTTCATCTAACTTAGACAAAGCTTTCTTTCTTTTTTTTGTCTGGCGGTTTGTTTTGCAGCTCTCTACGTCTTAACCCGCAGAGTATTCAGGATAAGGTGCCAACCCCAAGGTTAGCACCACATCATATTACCTATGCAATCATCTTGGCTGAGCGTCATTCTGAGCGTGCATCCTCTGAATTCCAGATTCCCTTTATTTATAGTCCACACACACACACACACACACACACACACACACACACGGTCCTTTGAGAATATCCAGATATCTTGTGAACACTTCACACCTGCTCCAGCTTCCATTTGAATATCTGGACGCTCTGGGATGTTTGTATATATATCGCTGTTTATTTTCACTTGTTTTGTTTGTTCCCCAATCATTTGAATGACGAAAGATCTCACTTATGTGGTCCACAAGGATTTGTTGCCTATTTGGAATGTTTATTTAAAGGCGCGAAAATGTAAAGTATATAACGGGAAGGGGGGATGATTGTTGAAAGCTGGGTTTTCGATGTTTATTACTGCATTTCCATAAGATATGACTGAGAAGTGTGCAAGGATTTCGATCAAAATCACAGTCAACCTGTCTTGTTATATCTATAGTCTCATCTGTAACTTATGCAGAATTTACCCATTACGTTTTCCAGACTGTTGCTCATGCGTCATGGATTGAAAGGTCTGCTATGTTAAACATGAAAGGTTGAAAAACATTTGTTGGTAGGAAAGAAGCTAGCCGTTTGATGTGGTCTGTCGATAACGGGTACTTCCCTCGGCCCGTTTTTCCCGTGCTCTGTGTTCCAAATCGACATTTCTCCGAAGCGGAGCAGCCCGGATAGGTTTCCTTTTAAAGGTCCATCTTTAGCGCTCCATGCGTCAGCACTTCAAATATATCAGCCGCCTGCGATCACGCGGCATCCCTCCGAGATTAATCCGTGATTTCATCACATATGATAACAGTCTGCTTGGCTAGATAAGGTAGCGGCCCGGATAAATGCATCATGATGTTGAAGAACTTGCCAGCTTGGGCTTTACCACCAAATTAGGGCCCATGTTTGTCCTTTGTATAGGGTTTGATCTCACTGTCTAACTCCTGTATTGAATATCACAGGTTAAAAGTAGGCTGAATGTGGCTCCTTTATTTGCTTAAATCGTCTAATAAGGTGGAATGAGACGGCTGATTCCTATCTCTCATTTTTGGCAGAGCGTGCTAATGCTTTTTGTGCGGTTTAAACAGAAATGAGATATCTGTGCCTCTTTTGTGCACAATTGGGATGTTTGTCTCGGTTTATATGTATTTGGCCCAATTGATTTTAGGATGAACAGAAAACATGCTTTGTTGTTTGTTAACCAAACCAATTGCTGTGCAAATGATTGTAATCCATCAATAAAATAAAAGCAGAAAGTAAACATGACGTTCAGAGAAAGCATCTTATTTTGTCACTGTAATATTTGCATTTTTCCATTTATAGTAGAGCGTGAGCCAAGGGTACATTCGCACCCTCACAGTTCCTCTCTCTCTCATTCGGAGAGTGACAACAGGAAAGGAACTGAGCGTCTCTGATAGGCTTCTATAATTGGAGACTCAATGAAGCTTTTAATGGAAATTAGACTCAACTGACTGCAGGTTGGGGGATATAAGCCACGCTTGAGTGTTCTGCGGTAAGCCCGGTTTAGTCAAGTCCAGTCTAGAGTTTCCCAATTCGAATGCTCCTAATAGATATGACATGTACGTAGTGTAATTAAGCTAAATTAGGCCACTCGTTCACATCCGGATGACCTGAATTCACTCTATTTTTAACTATGAAGAACTACAGTATGTCAGACATACTTCAATGATGTACAATTAGGTCTCGATCCGTTTGTTGAATAGTCACACAATGAAAGGGATTGTGGGTTATGGTTTTAGCTTAAAGTTCCTTTAGCATACAGTACAGTAGGGGCCAAAAGTGATTGTCGGGAGGAGGAATTTGTACTATTTTAATATCAAATAAATGAGGTGTATTGTAGAAAATGGACAAAACACTAAACTTCAAGTTGTAATTGGACAAAATAGTTTGGCAAACTACAAAAGGTAAACCACATCATATTAAAGTACCGAGCCCCTAAGGTGACATTGGAGTAAAACAAAATCTAAAGCTTAGTTTCATGTGCTCACGTGAAACCTTAATGTGCAGAATTTTTTTTTAAGTTTTGCGTGCTCACGTGAAACTTTCGCGCACGCACGTGAAACTATCGTGCGCTCATGTGAAACTATCACGTGAGCACGCGATGGTTTCACGTGAGCACGCGATGGTTTCAGGTGCGCACGCGATAGTTTCACATGAGCACGCGATGGTTTCAGGTGCGCACCCGATAGTTTCACATGAGCATGCGATAATTTCAGGTGCGCACCCGATAGTGTCACGTGAGCACGCAATGGTTTCAGGTGCGCACGCGATGGTTTTACGTGAGCACGGGATGGTTTCACGTGCGCACGCGAAACTAAACTTGATTACATTTTCGCTCCATGTCCCCTTAGGGGCTCCGTATTAAAGCGATTGTTCGGCCAAAAATAAAAAATATCCCATAATTTACTCACCATCAAGCTTAGAGTTACATTTGTCCATTCTTTTTCATATGAACACATTATCAGATATTTTTAAAATTGTCCTAGCTCTTTCAATCTTTATAAACAATAAATATAAGGTCCCTCAAGTCCAAAAAATTTGTGCATCCATCCTTCGCAAAAGTAATCCACATGGCTCCAAGTGGATAAATAAAGGCTATAAATAAAGTAAATCATGGGGTAATGTTATTTTTGGCCAAACTATAACTGAGTTTTATTTACAAAAAATGCATAAAAACCAAAAGGCTCAAATGTAATAATGCACAAACTACAATTTTATATGTTATTAAAGGAAACCACCACTGTTTGTCAATATTTTACTATGTTCTTACCTCAGCTTAGACAAATTAATACATACCTATTTTTGTCAATGCAGGCACTTAATCTTTGTACAGCACGTCGAGAATGTGTTGGCATTTAGCCTAGCCCCATTCATTCCTTAGGATCCAAACAGGGATGAATTTAGAAGCCTCCAAACACTTCCATGTTTTCCCTATTTAAAGACTGTTACATGAGTAGTTACACGAGTAAGTATGGTGGCATTAAAAAAAACGTGGTGATTTTTTAAGCGGATAAAAATGAGAACTATATTGTATGGCGGAAGAGCACTAAGTTTGCAGCACTTCAACCCCGGGTGCCAAAATATTGACGGAAATTTGAACGAGAGGGAGAGGAGTCAGGAGTGATGATGTTAATGCGCCCCGAGGTCAAAGTGCTGCAAACTAAGTGCTCTTCTGCCATACCATATATAGTTCTCATTTTTATCCGTTTAAAAAATCGCCAGGTTTTATTTGTGCCACCATACTTACTCGTGTAACAGTCTTTAAATAGAGAAAACATGGAAGTGTTTGGTGGCTTCTAAATTCATCCCTGTTTGGATCCTAAGGAATGAATGGGGCTAGGCTAAATGCTAACACATCCACAAAGTTGTACAAAGTTTAAGTGTACACATTTAAAAAAATATAGGCATGTATTAATTTGTCTAATTTGAGGTAAGAACATAGAAAATATTGAAAAACAGTGGCGTACACATACACACTTACACACCAAAGGAAATGTAAAATCGTGAAACAGATAATAGGTGCTCTTTAACTAATATTTTTAAGTTGAATTAGCTCATAATTTTAAGGCAGCACAAACACTTACTTTTTAAATTGAAACAACAAATCTTTTGTCTTTATATACTTTGCACATGTTTTTTTGCCAAGCCTCCTTAAATTCTCAAAGCGAGAAATGCTTACAAAATATTTTATGCATCGTTAATAAAATAGTTGAATAAAGAGCAAAGATGTCAGTTGTTCTAAGTTTTGACCACCACTGTGCTTTGTGATGGGACACACTACTCCTGTTCTGCAGTGTTTTCTGCATTGCTACCAGGGCTACAAATCTTGTACAAAACAAATATTAAAAGATAGATTTTGCTGTTCTCTTCTGGAATTCCCCTGTTTCATTTCAAAGACAGCAAAGTCTGTGTAACCCTTTGACAACTCCAAACAACTACGAGTTTTCGCCGTTCTCCATGCAGCTCTGGGCCGTCTCCCAATACAAATGTGGGATGTAATAAGTCATAAAGCAGAAGTGAGGTGGACCGTAGACTCTGCATGTCCCAAGTTCATTAAAATGACCAAGGCAAACAATGAATTATTGATGCAGGCAGCCAGCGTTTCAAAACAACGATTTTGTGGATCCCTCGCTACAGTATCCTCAAGGTCTAATAGTACACACGCTTGTTCTTGTTGCCAATAGCAATTTGGTTGATGTTTCTTAGTGCGAACACTACAGGCGATTTAACGCTACATGTTTTGATGTCTGTTACATTGACACTGAGATGTAGTTTTAAATGATACCGATTGTCTTTTTGCCCTCAGCGGTTTGTCAGCACGGATGCAAACATGGAGAATGTGTGGGAGCCAACAAATGCAAGTGTCATCCAGGTTATACAGGGAAAACATGCAACCAAGGTAAGTGCTTAAGTGGAAATAAATGAAATACATTTATTTCTCTCTTTCTGACTTGTTTATGCCGATAGTGACATGTCCGGCTTGGGAGATATATAGGCCTATTACTAAAAAAGACTGTTTGGTATAAATTGAAAATGTGAAACTAAAATGGTTATCTCCGAAATGTTAATTCATTGTTGTTTGTTAAGTATCTTTTAAAGTAGTTTTTTATTTTGTTGCAAGCTTACGTTTTTACTCTATTTACTGATTTCCCGCAATAATTCTTTTTTTTGAAAAGAGCTCGCCAGCATTTTTTTGTGATTTTCACAAGTGTTTCAAAAAAGCCTTACAGGAAAATTTTCTTAAAATATAAACAAACTAATATATCAAATGAAAGAACATATCAAACAATGTTTGAACAATGCTTTCAAACAAACAATAAAAAAACAAAACTGAAAAAAAAACGTTTCATCCTATATTATATTTTTTTTCTCTACTTATGAACTCTTAAATATGGGCATTTTTAAAAAATAATTTTTTTTAGCAAAAAGTTAAAATAATTGCATTTTTGTGAAGGAATTTTGTTAGAGAACAGATTCCAAATAATTACCAAAACATACATGGAGTTTAAAATTAGTAAATTATTTTTTGCTTCAGTTTTTTTATAAATTGTGCGCACAAAATATAATGGGTTCAAACGCAGGGAACATCTTGATATGTTTTTGGATAAAAGCGTCTGGCAAATGCAATTTTTTTTATAAATGTAAAATAAGTCTAGACATTTATTGTAAGCGTGTTTGTGTAAGGCTAAACTGTGAATGAATGATGCCATTTCACCAAATACATGTTGCTATTAACTCTTTCCCAGCCATTGACGAGATATCTCGTCAATCAAGAGAAAACGCTTCCCCGCCAATGACAAGTTTTTCCGTCTTTCCGCAATACCGCTACTTTGATAAACCCGGAAGTATTGCCCTATGGCAAGCTGCTGCATGTCCGTGTCTGTTTTAAAGATCGCTCTGAATGGGATCTCTATGAAAAGTCCGTCACAAAAATGGAATTATCTCTGCTTTTTGCTCAAAATGTGGTGTTTTTGCAGAAACCTACCCATATTCAAAAGCTGATTACAAAAGAACCACTGAAGGTAGGATGAAACCGTTTTTTTTTTGTTTGAAAGCAGAGGGTCTGATCTTTTGGTATATTGTATGTTTATATATTTGAAGAAGAACATTTTCTGGAAGACATTCAACTTTTTTGAAAGTCATGAAAAACGCTGGCACTGGCTGGCAACTTTTTTTAAAAACGCTGGCGGTGAAAGAGTTAATCATGATGCGCTTTTAGCTTAGATTGAATTAAGCTCATTTCTGTTCATATCCTGTTATTTGAAAGACATAAATGACATATCTGAACAAGGTTACAAATTTTGTCAATTTTCTTCTTACAGTGTATAGTAATGTGTAATTTATTGATGTTAAAGATTACATATTAACATAGAACCTCATCAGCAATATGTTTTTTTATCAAGCAAATCTTTTCTCTTAATTGACGAGATAACTCGTCAGTGGCAGGGAAAGAGTTAACGATAAAATATTTATTAATACGTTTTTGATGAAATATGCCAAAAGTCAAGCTTGGGAGATATATTCCTAAACCAAACCATCTAACACTGATTCCGAATAAAAAAAACTACATAAATTTTTCAAAGCTTTATTTCATTTGTGTTCGTTAAAGGACCAGTGTGTACATTTTTAGCAGCATCTAGTGGTGAAACTGTGAATTGCAACCAACGACTCAGTCCACAGCTTACCCCTCCCTTTCGAAACACATACAAAAGCTACGGTAGCTGCCACAAGACGAACACAAAATCATCTATAGAGCAATTTGTCCATTTATGCTGTGTTTACACCAGCCGCGGTAGAGGCAGCAAGTGCGGGTGATTTACATGTTAAGTCAATGCAAAGACGCGATTAGGCATCCTGCGGCGCGAATGGTGCGTTCTGTACGAATTGAGAGTTGCCACGGGAAATGCGCGAGTTCAAAAATCTAAACTTCGGCGGATTTCCGCACCGCGTTAACCAATCAGGACCTTACTGAAGTAGTGATGTGATTACAGGAAGCGAGCGGAGTCTCTGCAGAGTCGCAGAAGCCCCTCCCATAACGCGAATTTCCGCGTGAATGTCTGAAAAATGACTACAATTTCACGCGCGGCTTTTACACACGAATGAAGTGAGTAAACTCAAATGTTCAAGCGTCCAACTACGCGCGAATAGAACGTTTTTTCCGCCTCTACAGCAACTGGTGTAAACGCAGCATTAGGGCTACTGTAGAAACATGGCAGTGCGAAATGGCGACTTCCTTGTAAGGGGACCCCCAGTGTATGTAGATAAAATTGGTAAATTCTAAGGTAATAAAAACAATACAGTTCATTTTGTAGGGTCTTTATACACCACTGATAATATAGTTATGTATTATATTGTATTTCTGTCAAGAGATTCCTCTAAAAGTTACACATTGCACCTTTAAATATCCCCTTAATTATTACTTTTGAAAAGTATACTTTCAATCACGTTTACGAGCTTACTTTTTTTATTTTACGCAAATATTCTTCACTGTTTTTGTGAACAATAACAATCTCCCTCAACGCTTTTGTTGGGCAATTCTAAAGCATCGATTTGTCAACGACTGCATTTATTATCCTCTTGATTCAGACTGTGGGTCAAATCGGCACAAGTATCATCAGTTACGGGCCGTTCTATAGACCTTAAGGAAGCGAGACTTCCCTTACACAGATAACATCTCAATTACTGCTTTAAGAACACAGGGCCAAAAATAAAACAGAGCCACGGGACTAGATTCTGTCTGAAGTCATCTCATCAGAGGAACGCCAGCGTCTGAGATAACCCCTGATTTAAAACAGCGGATTTCCATTTGAGTGGAGAGAGCTGGGGGACTCGCTGAGGATTCTCTGCCCTTGGAAGGCAAAGAGAGAAGGTGTAATTAAAAGACAGGATTGAATGGAGAAACAATCCCCTCAGGAATGTGGAACCGAATCTTTGCGGCGTGCCTTGCGTCACAGTTTCGTGTAAGGTTGACGGGGCCGCTCTGCCTCGCTGCCGGACACAGCGGAAATTATTTCCTTTTCCACAACAGTCGACGTTTCCATCAGCTTATGAAGGCTCTTATGACAGAAGCGATTAAACGTATCAGATTGTTTTTAGAGGAAATGACAGGTGATTTTGTGATCTCGAGGGCCTATTTGTCTTGACGCATGCTGTTCGGAGCAGACGCCTGGGTGGCGTATAAAAATGATCAAGCCTTTAATTTTCAGCAGAGGTTACTGAAGGGCTTTCGAAACCTCTTAAGTGTTTTTGTTTATCTGATTTATCCAAACCATCAACCGTGCTAATTAAATTAGAGCACTTAAGATGCTTTATTACAAATTGACAACACAATCTCATGGCAAATCGTAACTTGTATACGAAGTGGCTAATTCTTATCAATACAATTTCATTTGGATATATCGTATAATCTTCTTTCGTCCCAGTGATGCTGGGTTTCGCTACTGTATATAGTACTGTTTTTTGGTAAAAATTGATATTCATATGAATTAGGCACCTCATAAGAAGTCATGCTGGTATTTCATAAGATCTTAATATTTGCTGATTACAATACATGTCTATATACCCTATATCCTGTAGCTTAGTTGGTTAAGCATTGTGTTAGCAACGAAAGGTAATGGGTTTGAATCCGAGCGAACACATATATGATAAAATGTCCACCTTGAAGAAAACCCCCCCACAATTTTACGACAATTAAAACAAAAAAAACATTGTTACTATAGATGGTTTTAGCAGTAACAACATAAACAAGCGGCTTTCGTGGTCAACACGTAACTTCCGGTAACTCTGCTAACAACAAAGTCCTTTAAACCTAATTTATTTATATAACAAGCAAAATAAACAACATTTAGATTACCTAGGAAACCAAAACATTTGTTATTTTCAATGAGGTATTTGTTCAAAAGTTCAGTTTAGCAACTACTTAGCCCATTAAAAAAACTGAAACCGAAATTTAAGTTGAGACCAGACGCGCATTGCATTACCGCACGTGCGTCCGATGAAACCGTCTATAGTTAAATGTGGTGTGTGTACATTTTAACGTCATCTAGTGGTACGATTGCGAATATTTCAAAACGCATATGATAGCTGCCACAGGACAAACACGCTGTCGCCTGAGACAACGTAGGGACGAAACGCGTTCTGTAGAGCATTTTGTCCGTTTAGGGCTACTGTAGAAACATTACAGCGACTTCAATATAAGATGACCCACGGTGTATGTAGATAAAAACGCCTCGTTCTAAGGTAATAAAAACAATAGTGATGGGAGAAACTATGCTTTTCAAAGCTTCGAATCAATTTTTACCAATTGCTTCGCAAATTGATTAAGTTTTTTGAAGCGTTTGAAACACCATACACGCTGGCAACACCTGCTGGTCAAAATACTGTAAAAGAACCAAGATCTGTCCAAACATTTTACACTTTTTACCAAATAATAGCAAGATTGTTCTAAAAATATGTTTTTAAGAAAAATTAATTATTTAATTTAATTAAGACTTTGTGTAAAAATTGTGTATTCTGTGTTTTATTTATGGCAAACAAATCATTAAAACAAACAAAATAATTTTTGGTCATTAAATCTGTCTATAAACAAAAAGTAAACAGAATGGTAGTGTTATTAGTCAGAAGGTTGAATGTTTTATGAACTTTTATAATAAAACTGCCCTTAGTTCACCTACACTGGTCATTTGTGATCAACTCCCCCTAGTGGTGAATCGTCGGATGTTCAAAACGTTTCGAAACAGTTATGAGGTAATGAAGCCTCGTTTGCTAAAATCATGTGACTTTGGCCAGTGTGAAACAAGCTCCAAACCAATGATTCGAAACAAAAGATTCGTAAATGTTTCGAAGCCTCATGAAGCGTGCTTCGAAATCGCCCATCACTAAAAAACAATACAGTTCATTATGTAAGGTCTTTAAATAAGGTTTATTATATTGCATTTCTGTCAAAGTTACACATTGCACCATGCTTACCACTAATTAACGGTTTTGCTAGTAACCATAGTATAGAAATAGGTTTTAGAAATAGAAGTCAACGGCAAAAACCACAATCAATAAATTTTTACTAAAATATAACCATGGTTAATTTTCATAAGAAGTCCGCCAAATTGATGAATGTGAATGCAAATTTAAATTATTTTATGTAAATAAAGTTTTTAGTTTACTTTCTACTGTAACTTAAGGAGAATCCAGCAACTAGTTTTTATTCCAATTAAATTGTGATTAGCATTAACCACCTTTGATCTTCTGCGTTCCGTCAGCGGCTATTTGCTGTGGCATCACTGTCACGGAGATGATATTAGGCAGATGGGCATATTCACCCATCGCAAATGAAGCCATTAAAGCGTTAATCCATTTAGGAGTGAAACGACTCTGAGAGGCATTTGGCAGGCCGCGGATCAAATCAGTTTAATAAGATGCTAATTTTCTGCAGGGGTCTTGATAAATGACAATCTGCTTACCTGCTGTTCCTCGTGGCTGTCAGGAATCCATTATACGGGGCCTGGCGGAGAACATCGAGCTTTGTGGAGTTCTATGAAGATGGATCAGCTTTGGTGAAAGGACGTCTAATAATGACTTAGTTAGTGTCATCCACTTTGTAAATCGTTCAGCAATCGTTTCCGTTAGAAACAATAAGCAAACCTCTATAGTCCTTTTAGTCCATTTAAGAAAATTAATAGCAAAATAAAGCACTTTTATAAAGCGTGATGCAACTTTAATGTAGAGACGTTAGCTAAGACGTTAGCTTGTTTATGTACCTTATGTCTTAAAGGAATAGTCCATTTTCTTAAAAGAAAACTCCAGATAATTTACTCACCACCATGTCATCCAAAATGTTGATGTCTTTCTTTGTTCAGTCGAGAAGAAATTATGTTTTTTGAGGAAAACATTGCAGGATTTTTCTCATTTTAATGGATTTTAATAGACACCAACATTTAATACTTAACTCAACACTTTCAAAGGACTATAAACAATCCCAAACGAGGCATAAGGGTCTTATCTAGCGAAACGATTGTCATTTTTGACAAGAAAAATAAAAAATATGCACTTTTAAACCACAACTTTTCGTCTAGGTCGGTCCAGCGCGACCTAACGTAAATGCGTAGTGACGTAGGGAGGTCACGTGTTACATATATAAAATGCACATTTGCGGACCATTGTAAACAATAAACTGACACAAAGACATTAATTAGTATCATTCCACATACAACAACGTCGGAACAGTCCTCTTTCAACACACTTGTAAACACTGGGGCGGAGTTTTGCGTTCGTTCTCTGTGACCTCTTGACGTATTGCGTGGGGTTATGGTGGCACATCACGACCGGATCTAGACGAGAAATTGTGGTTTAAAAGTGTATATTTGTTATTTTTATTGTCAAAAATGACAATCGTTTCGCTAGATAAGACCCTTATGCCTCGTTTGAGATTGTTTATAGTCCTTTGAAACTCCATTGAAAAAAACTGTTGAGTGTTGAGTTAAGTATTAATTGTTGGTGTCTATTAAAGTCCATTAAAATGAGAAAAATCCTGCAATGTTTTCCTCAAAAAACATAATTTCTTCTCGACTGAACAAAGAAAGACATCAACATTTTGGATGACATGGTGGTGAGTAAATTATCTGGATTTTTCTTTTAAGAAAATGGACTTATCCTTTAAAGGTACAGTATCAGAAAAAAAGTGAAAAGTTGGATCACATAAAAATTACTTAAATTAGTAACACCTTATTATTTATTATTATTTTTAATATTTTAAAAGTAATTTTTTTCAACTTATGTTTACGTGAAAAAGTTGCTAAAATTTTTAGGTGTTACCAACTAAATTTGGAAAACTAAAGTGTTTGGTGGCTTCTAAATTCATCCTTGTTTGGATCCTGAGGAATAAATGGGGCTGGGCTAAATGCTAACACATTCACAATGCGCTGTACAAAGATTAAGTGTTCGCATAGGTATATATTAATTAGTCTAGTACAAATTAGTTAAGTTGAGGTAAGTTGATCCAACTTTGTTACTTTTTACAGTAAACTTTTTTAATTTTAACATTTTGCGACGTTGTGCCATGGTGTCATCTTATAAGTCTAAATATCAACTTAACATTACTATTTGCACTTTCAAGGTTTAGTAGATCAATTGTCTATCACTAAAGGTCTGTTTACACCTGGTATTAAGATGCGTTTTGGTCGATCGGATCACAAGTGGACAATGCTAAAGACAGGTGTAAATGGGGGGTGTTAAACATTTTGAGCTCATCTACTTTCTACCAAATTCGAGGTAGTTGAAAACGCAATTTTAGAATCGTGAGCATGTGAAAGTTGCTTGAGCTGATGTCATCAATTGCTCTTAAATATCTGAGAAAGCCCACTTGCGATACAATCGACCAAAATGTATTTTAATACCAAGTATAAACAGGGCCTAAAAACATCTCTCACCCCTGTAAAAGATACCTCAGTCTGAAGGAGAATGAAAAATGGGTAGAAACAACCAAATTTTCGTTTTTGGTGCCAGAAACCTTGACTAATGAAATACGAAATACTGAAAAGTGTAAAATGTGGCTCCTTTGATGTCTGTTTTCAAATCCATGAACCGAGATGCGGTCCCTCAACGCGCATACTTCAACAGCTGCAGTCTGCATCATTCATCCCAATGCTAGAGTTTCAACAAGCCAGGGGCGTAATAACGGTTAATGTGTTTTGTTTATGGAAAAACGCAGTTCATTTCCATTTGATATTTAAAAGTTGCAAAGGCAAGCACAGCTGAAGGGATTACATGGGAGTTTTCATCTGTCATCATATAATTAAGCCATAAAGCTGACGCATTGTTCTGTTACACTGAGATTCCTGCGTCTGGACTTTTTCCAGTGTCAATCATAGACACAGCTGTCTGTCATTGTGCGGAGTAGTTCTGAAAGCTAAAAGGCTATGCAGTTCAATACTATAGACTCTTTGAACCCCTACAAGTAAAGCTTTACTATTTTTAGGTTCGCTGACTTCGCTCTTTTTGTTTTCTAATAATAATAATGGTGTTCCTGTAGCTTAATTGGAAGCATAGGGTTAGCAAAGCAACGTTCATGGGTTTGATTCAAAAGGAATGCACATTTTGATAAAAAACGCATTGACGATTGAATGCACTGTAACTGTGGGTTCACACCAGACGCAAGCTCAACGATTTGCGAGAGTAGATTATGTACAAAGTCAATGCAAAGACGCGATCAGACGCATGCTCACGTGGGGCGATGCTAATGGGCGGGGCGTTTGCTGCAAAAAGACGCGCTATTTGCCTCAAGCGCATCTTCGCCCAAGTTGAAAATATTCAACTTGAGCAAATAATTCGTATGACATGAAGTTAAATCCGATGAGTAATCTACAGTGAGTAACGCGATGCCCCGCGTTTGGTGTGTACGTAGCATTAGGGGCGGACCACACAGAATGCGTTTATGGCAGTGGCAGGCATCTTTTTTGAATAGTTTGGAGAAGAGCATTTTGCACGCTGTTTATCCATGCCGAACGCCTACCGCACAAAAAATCACGTTTTTTTCATTGTCCAATCGAATGAGGGGAGAGACGGGCCTATTACAATTGTTTGGTACAACCTGCAGTCACTCACTCTCTCCTGTGTGTATTTGCACCTCTCACCCTCATTTAAGGTCAGAGCAAGCGTCTTATTTTTTAAAGTTTCTGCTATATATGACGGTTAACAACAAAAGAGCGCTCATGCTTCAATATTTTTATAGCTGCCTCGGTGGTTGCCTAGCTATATAAAAAACACAGCGCACTGCTTTTTTCTAAAGTCAATTAAAAAAAGGTAACCGTTAAAAATGTGTTCTGTGTGATCCGCCCCTTACGCTTCAATATTTGATTGACAGGACAGCTACCTCTGTGGTTGCCTAGCAATATAAAAAACACTGCTCTTTTATGAAGTGAATTAAATAAAGGCCTTTCAGTCCCTAAGCCTTTTTGGATAAAAGCATCTGCCAACTGCGTACAGTAAATGTAAGTGTTGTTAATTATAATGTTAGCTGATCCTGAAGAAAATTAGGCTGGATTTTTTTAGACACGGTGCTTTACCGTACCTACGCAGTTGATTCTGAACCCTGCCATCTTTAATCTTCTCCAAAACAGTACAAAAACATCATTATCATCGACCGAATATTATCCATTGTTTGCACACCAGCAATGTAATGGTGTTCTCTTATCCTTTTCAATACAGAATGAAATCAAAATGTTCCCTATTTATATTCTAAAGGTCAGTGTGTACGCAAACCATTTCCCTTTGTTTAATGTTATATTTTCAAGCCGAACAGCATATTGAATAAGAAAAAAAATAAACGAGGATTTCACATATTGGAATAAAGATTCTAGTGATTGGATATAGATACGTTTTCAAAAATTTCCTATATTTCACCTAAATTGATTGGATTGTAATAGGATAGGGCTTGGCGAGTGCTTGATATCTAAAAAGGACAGTCATTTCAGAGGTGGATGATAAATCATTATAAACAAATCATAATCTTTTTTTTCACAATGTAAACAATTTCTCTACCATTGATCATTGAACATCAAATGAAATCACAGCTCCGGACGGGTAAAATTAACGTACTGCTGCAAGTTATTTCCCAGACAGCAGTAGACTCTGATCCAGATCTGCCCCAGAGTCTTCTGCTTTCTGGGTTCCCACTAAATATTTGGTTTTATAGAAAATTTGTGACATAAACCCAGTGTTCGAAATTATGTCAAAGATTATGGGGGTCCCCTAGCTAAGCCCACCACTCCCCTGGCCAAGGCCACTTGTCATTATAGGGTTACTGTGATTTCACAAAGTAAGATGTGATCCTGGATCAACGTTTTAATCAAAGAAACCTTAAATTGCCTTTACCTGGTGAATAATAGAGGAAATACGGATTATTGCCGTAAAAACTCCTTATTGGCAGGGAAGCGTTTTCTCTTAATTGACGAGTTAACTTGTCAATGGTGGGGAAAGAGTTCATTTGAATAAAAACCAGGGGATCCCCTTAATTGATATTTTTGTGTTTTATACAGTCAATGCTTATAGGATGTCCATGACCCCCCCTTAATTCGAATACTGCCTAAACCCCATTCACACAGTACTTTGGTACCAGATAATTTCCGTAAAATTGGCAGAGAGGCTTCTGTGTGAACACAAACACGTCCTGTAAATGCTAATAACATTACAGTAACATTCACAGAAAGCATTCTGTGTGAACAAGAGGCAAAAACATAAAATGCACGAAAATCACGAATAATTAGCAAACTTCAGACGCTGTGGAAAAAACCTACCAAGTGTAGGACTTTAAATAAGTCACGTGTCTTTTTGGGGGTACTGTATTTGTGTGAACGCACACACCGATTCCGGAAAATCATTGGCAGTGTGTGAAACCAAAAATCAAACAATCCTAACAAATCTCGGATGCATTTCCGTATATTTTCCGTAATCTCTGTGTGAAAATGGCTTATGTCTGTGAGGCTAAAGTCTCATCTAATTTCTTTGTGCTTAAGTATAAGGTTAACTTTCGACGGTTCTTTACATTATGTAGGATGATTTTATGTATAATAAATCACAAAAAATGACTTTAAGTGGTTTTCAAAGGCAGGGTGAAATACATGTCACTGAAAAATAAACATTTTGATTATGTCTTTTTATGTTAATCCTCATATTTGCTCTTTAACGTTATCATTCTCCTCTGCAGGGATGCAGACTGCTCAAAGCTGTTGTATAAATGTTTTGTTATTCTGTCCACTGTTTTCTCTGTTCCTCTCGATCTCAAAGAAGAGCAGGGCTATGTTAGCCCCCCAATATGGCACAGTCACCCTCCTGTTTTTGTTCCAATGGACCACCAGCCGCTGGCGGTGCCCTCAGAGGGTGAGCTAATCCTCTCTGATCTTCACATAAGGCCGCCGCATACTGGACAACGCCCCAAATGCCCACATGCATGGTGGGGTCCGCTCGAGCGCATTCCCGTTCCCTCTCTACCTCCAGCAGATCCCAAAACGCAGGCATGGCCGGAATGATGCGGAGAAGCCATGCATGCCCTGGCACAAACACACACACAAATCCTTTTTAAGAGGCTGTGCTAGTTCACGCTGCTCTTTTTATACCACACACACATACACGTCTTGTCTGTCAGCTCTTCTGAACTCCTCAGCCAGAACATCTTTCATCTGTGAGCACTGAAGTGGCTGCCAGACTGCTGCTGTTCCTCTTCTGCTTGGTTTCTCTCTCAGTCTCAAGTTGTTATCATTGCCATTGTCCACTTTTAAGGGCATGTTTGAAATATCTCTGTTCACATTTTATCAGACAAACCTGCTGTATGAGTTCAAATGAAATGCCTCATCATAAGTTTTTGCCCTTACATTTTGGAATCTCGGTCAATTACAGTTATATTGGGAACGCAACATTTTATTTTGCCGTTTTCTGCTTTATTTCGGCAAGCAAAAAGGCAGATGAGTCTTTCGCGATGGGAGACACTCGTCTCTATTTGCCTCTCTTGAAAGTTTACCGGAGTTAGTGCTGAAAAACTTTTCATTGAGAGCAGTTTATCCACATGGTGTTCAGAGAGTTACCGTAGCGTCTACAGCACATAGATGTCAGTAAAGAGAAATATACCGTAAACGAGAAACAAAGGCAGGACAGGGATATACAGTATAGATGATTTCTCCTGGTATAGTGAATGAGGTCAGGTTGAACATTTGGTCTCTGGAGCTGAATATCACATTATTATCTCTAAAATAATCTGCCATGGTTGACTCGTTCTAGTCTATACTCATAACATTTTCTCTTCTGTGGAACACAAAAGGAATATCAAATATGGTGCATCTGAAAAAATCAAACCAAGTGTTTTGACATTACAACAGAGACTTGCAACGAATCATAACATCAAGTTTGCTCCATTACACTATTGTACGACTTGAGAAGACCTTTTTTTGCTATCAAGATTTGGAGAAGGTTATTCATGCTTATATGCTTTTATTACTTCCTGCTTAGACTTTTTGTAACTCACTGTATCTAGGTCTATCTATCTATCTATCTATCTATCTATCTATCTATCTATCTATCTATCTATCTATCTATCTATGTACAGTGGTGTGAAAAAGTGTTGCCCCCTTCCTGAATTTTTTTTAGTTTTTTTTGCATGTTTGTCACACTTTAAAGGATTACTTCATTTTCTTAAAAAAATTCTGATAATGTGTTTTTAAAAAACAAACAAAATGTTGATGTATTTGGTCTAAAACAACGGGTGATAGGGCTTTTACCATCACCTGCTTTTCGAATAAATTGGCACTGGACATTTACTTTGCACCGATCATCACCATCTATAAAAGGATGTAAAAAATGTAGCTTTACTCCCAGGCATTTGTAGTCTGATTTTAGTTATGCTGGTGTTGTCTGTGTTGTTTTATTTTATGTTGTTTTATGTTTATTCTGTTCAGTACTTTGGCCAGCTCTGGGCAAACTTAGTGGAATGTATTTTTTGGCTATTTTTTATTAATTTTTAATTTTATAGCTTCAGTCGCATTCACTTTTATTAAAAGGAAAACCACCGTTTTTCAATATTTTACTATGTTCTTACCTCAACTTGGATGATTTAATACATCCCTATCTTATTTCAATGTGTGCACTTAATCTTTGTACAGCGCGCTGTGAATGTGTTTGCATTTAGCCTAGCCCCATTCATTCCTTAGGTCTGGAGGTCTTGCAGCGCGAATGAGGCGTTTAGCTTGGCACGGTAGATGCGATTTGAAAAATTTGAACTTTGGCGGAAAAACGTGCCGTGTTAACCAATCAAAAGCTTGCTCTATTAGTGACGTGATTACAGAAAGCAAGCGGAGTCACAGAAGCCCCTCCCATGATGAGAATTTCTGCGTGAATGTCTCAATGACTAGAGTAAACTCAAACTGTTCAAGCGGCAAACTAGGTGCGCAGTTTTGACACCTCAAACACGGCTGGTGTGAACCAGTGGCGGCTCATGACTGCTCATCCAAGGATGCGCTAATTCAAAATAAGTGTTCGGATTGTCACGTGTGTGGTTCCCTTTTCCAAAATATGTTTTTCCTGTGTGCATCACATGTTTTGTCAAAATAAGTGCCTGCTGCACACGCGTCAAAACCGTTTATGATAAAAGAGACGCTCTCGTTCCCTAAATACACGCCAGACACTCCCTTAACACTAAACTCTGATTACACATGAGATTATGCGAGTATCTGGCAAACGCGAGAGTATCTTTTATCATAAACCCTTTAGACGCGTCTGAAGCAGGCACTTATTTTTGCCTGACACGTGATGCACACACAATCTCTCAAAGCGCAGAACACATATTTTGAAATTACGACTCACACACATGACAAGCTACATACATGTTGTGATGAACTTCGCATCATGCGCTTCAAAAAAAAAGAAGTCACCAGCCACTGGTGTGAACCCAACGGTAAGGTCTCTCATTTTTTATTTTTTAGTGCCACCATACTTACTCGTGTAACTACTCATGTAACAGTCTTTAAAAAGGAAAAACATGGAAGTGTTTGATGACTTCTAAATTCATCCCTGTTTGGATCCTAAGGAATGAATGGGGCTAGGCTAAATGCTAACACATTCACGACGCGCTGTACAAAGATTAAGTGCACGCATTGAAAAAAGATAGGTATGTATTAATTCGTCTAAGTTAAGGAAAGAACATTGTAAAATATTGAAAAACAGTGGTGTTTTCCTTTAAATAGAAAAACAACTCAGACATTCTGCATAAATCTCGTTTTGTGTTTTACAGAAGAAATTTGGTCATTCATGTTTGTGGGTGAAAAAAATTATGGCAGAATTGTTTTGGTTCTGCTATTCCTTTCATTTCATAGTCATTAATTCTTCTTATATATTTTTTTTATTAAGCCATTTCATCAGTTTCTATTTCCAACTAAGTGACGCAACTACCAAGATGATTTACAAGAGAAAAGAGCGCGTCAAAGCGAACGTCACTGTTACTCAATTATTATCTCCAATCATCACAAAATTGCCACCTAATCGGGAATTCAAATCCTTTTCAGAGTACATAATTAAAGCTTCAGTGAGCTTAAAATGGCGATTTTAAAAAGAAATCGCATTGTATGAGGTGTATGGTGGCGTGTTTTTATTTTTTTGTCCTTTCATATTCATCAGTTTGAAAATTTGCCGGCTTAGGAATATTTTTAAAGAGATTCATCTTGTACTGGAATGGACTATAAAAAGCACTATTCTCTCACTATAATGGACATTATTTCTTGACTGACAGTGTACTGTAGGTATTGTAGCTGTCCACCCCCACCTCTGCTAATCATACGAGTCAAGTGACCTCCCCGCCGTGCCAATTACTGTTAATACGGTGCTATGGCTGTGTCATTCATCTATTTAAATCTGAGCCACCTGTCAAATATAGCACGGGGGAATCATGGGGGTTTCTAAAATGCATTCCGCGCATAACCGACCGCCAAAGATGGCGCCGTTCTCTCAGAGCCGCGCCACGCCGAAGACCCTCATGCAGCCGGGAGAATCTATTTTCAGTCTGGTGCAAATGAGTCTGCTACGTGTCTGCCCTGTTAAACTTGGCTGTGTACCTTACATTATTGAGATGTAAGTGATATAGCCCAGCTGATGACCCAGACTCAGGATTTATTGGTGAGCATGCAGGTGAAGGATGTCCAAATTGTGATGGCTTTGGGAGAATTTTAAGTGAAAAAATTGAATGATCCTTTCCCTTGGTCAGAGAAACATGCATGAGGATATTTCAGTTTATTTCGCTTTTTTGCGCATTTAGTAATTTCAAGAATGAAATCATAATTTTTAATAAAATTGTTGATCAATAATTTTTTTTTAAATGAAACATCTGTACAACTGAAAATACCTTATTATAATAATGATTCGATTTGCAAATAAATGTTTAAAATTAATTTCGAAATAATATTTGACTGATGTTCTTTTTACTATTTATTGCACAACTACTGATTTCTCACCTGCTGTCAATCAAAAGTTACAGAATCTTTCATTGGTCAGCTAAACTTGCAAGAATATATGTTTTCAAAGTGTAGAAAAAGGTAAATAGTTCTTTCAAATCCTAGGAATGGTTTTTAAAGGAACCTTATTTAAAGGAAAACCTTTCCAGCACTGAAGCACAGTTGTTAATGCATCTTTAGTTGGACGGGCCTGTCCAGACACGGCGGTTCGCTGTCTCGCCTCTTTCTGTAGATGGTGCAGGTTTGAGAGGATTGACCTTTCAAACGTGACCTCTGGTTTAAGCCGAACGGCTTCTCCTCTCACGTGAGGACGTTGTGACCCCCCTCTTGTTCTTCTGTCTGCAGATCTGAACGAGTGTGGCCTGAAGCCCCGGCCTTGCAAACACAGGTGCATGAACACATACGGCAGCTACAAGTGCTACTGCCTCAATGGATACATGCTGCTACCTGACGGGAGCTGTGGAAGTGAGTCATGTCTCTGGGCTTTTTTATTCATTTGGTGTCCAGCTGTGTCTGTCGGTGCCTTGTTGGTCTTAAAGCTTTGTATTGATGGGAAACAGAAAGTGTGGTAGCTGCTACCAGCAGTGATCTACAAGAAGTGCATGTGATATTTCTACAAGATTTTGTGTTACTTTGATGCTTTGTTTTGCTTTTGGTTGTTTTTTTTTTTGCTTTGCTTTTGTGTTGTGTTTGTTTTTTGTTTTTTTTGTAGACAGCTGGTGGGAACATGGTTGGCCTCACTACAGTATTTGAAAAGCCAAATCGTGTTTTGCTAGAAATCTTATAATTTTGACATTTCACAAGACTTTTTTATGATGTCAAATAAATCTTTGGTGTCCCCAGAGTACATATGTGAAGTTAGCTCTAAATATCATATAGATTATTTATTATAACGTTAAAATTGCCACTTTGTAGGTATGAGCAAAAATGTGCTGATTTTGGGTGTGTCCTTTAAATGCAAATGAGCTGATCTCTGCACTAAATGGCAGTGCCATGGTTGGATAGTGTAGATTAAGGGGCGGTATTATCCCCTTCTGACATCACAAGAAGAGCCAAATTTCAATTACCTATTTTTTCACATGCTTGCAGAGAACGGTTTACCAAAACTAAGTTACTGGGTTTATCTTTTTCACATTTTCTAGATTGATAGAAGCACTGGAGACCCAATTTTAGCACTTAAACATGGAAAAAGTCAGATTTTCATTATATGTTCCCTTAAAAGTCTGTGTAAACCGACACGGTTAAACCGTTATTTTTTTCACATTTCTGTGTTCAGGATTATTTGGGCGGGGCTAAAAAATGGTGGCTCGATGATGCACTGAAGCCACTGAACATGGCCCCGCCTCTAAAACAGTCGCAAGCGTCCATTCAGGTTGTAGCAGTATAAGAAAGATGGCAGCTCTTCTGTGACTGGGCGTGGTTTCTGAGCCTACAGAGGACACGCCCCCAGCGTTTGAGAACAGAGAATCATGCCTGTTTTTTCAAGATTTTAATAACATTTTATTCACTTGACTTTTTCCAATCATTCAAATTTGTCTGGGTAGTTAATAACACATTTTTTGTGGCGTGACAAACTGAGAAGACTAAAGAATTTTATTATTAACTTAGTATAAAAACCATTGCATCTATGTAATGTCCTCTCTTATAGTGCTTCAAATATGCGTGTGCATCGGTGTCTAAAGCTCCACAAATCATCCTAAGTGCCTCAGTGAGTCGCTCAAGCCAGCAGAGAGCTTTAAAATGACTCACACAATTATGAGAAAGCTGTGAACTTCAACCCTGCCAGTAAAGGCTAAATCTTATTGCTGGCCCAGAGCTATTCTGACTACGCCAGGTGGACCGTGCCTGTGCTTGCCCTGCGTTAAACTGCTGCTCCACGAGCTTTAAGATTCCTCTCGCTGATAAATATTTTTCTCACCTCCCCACTCCTCACACTTCAGCAAACAGCATTGAATCACAGTTAATCACAGTATGGAGCTGGTCTTTGAAGTTCGGTGCGGTACAGGGATCGTACATGATTGAATCGCAAATGATTGCACTGTTAGGAGAGGTTGGGGGTTATCTGAAAGGAGTTTGCTTGGGCTTGCACGTCTGACTCAATTTTTTTCAAAACTTTGTCATAGAAATTTACCAGAAATGTCTTGCATACAGTTTAAATTATTTGTCATTATTCAAATAAACTATTCGTTTTACAGGTTTGGACATGTTATAAGGTTATAATAATTTGTCTAGCCCAGTATATGGTTATTATTCACCTGTTCTGATATACTGCTATTATTCACCTTTCCCGGTATATTGATATTTCCTTTCCCACTTCTGATATTCACCTGTCATAATATATTTGATGCTTTTCGCCCATCTCAATATACTTCTATTATTCGCCTGTCCCAATATATCGCTATTGTTCGCCTGTCCCAATACATTTTTATTATTTGCTTGTACCAAAATGCCCTGACATATTGATATTATTCGCCTGTCTCTGTATTTTATTTTATTTATTATTTAAATTGTATTATTATTATTATTATTACTATTTGTGTGTTATTCACCTGTTACTACTTTTTCACTATTTGTGTGTTATTCATATATTTGTATTATTTGCCTGTCCCGGTATACTTCTGTTATTCACTTGTCACAGTAAATCTGCTGCTGTTTGATCATCCCGACATATTGTTATTATTCACCTGACCCGAAATACATCTGTTAATTACCTGTCCCAGTATATTGGTATAATTCACCTATCCTTGGTATATTGATATTATTCACCTGTGCCTATATGTTGATATTATTCACCTATCCCTGGTATATTGCTGCTGTTTGCCTGGCCCGATATATTGCCTTTGCTCGCTTGTCCTGGTATATTGGTATTATTCGCCTGTCCCGGTATATTGGTATTATTCACCTATCTCTGTTATATTGATATAATTCACCTGGTCCTATTTGTTGGTGTTATTCATCTGCCCTGATATATACTGTTATTTTTCACCTGTCCCGATATAGTTGTATTATTCGCCTGACCCGGTATATTGCTATTGTTGGCCTGACCTGGTATACTTCTGTTATTTAACTGTCCCGATATATTGGTATTATTCGCCTGCCCCGTTATATTTCTGTTATTCTGCTGCCCCGGTATATTGGTATTGCTCGCCCATCCCGATATATTGATGATATTTTACTTCCGCGGTATATTGCTGTTATTCTCCTGTCCCCGGTATATTTCTTTTGCTGTCCCGGTATATTTGATATTATTTGCCTGCCGGGGGATATTTCTGCTATTTTGCTGTCCCGGTATATTGGTATTATTCACTTGTCCCGGTATATTTCTGTTATTTAGCTGTCCCGGTATATTTCTGTTATTCGCGTGCCCCGGTATATTTCTGTTATTTGTCCGTCCCGATATATTGGTATTATTCGCCTGCCCTGGTATATTTCTGCTATTTGGCTATCCCGATATATTTGTGTTATTCGCCTGCCCCGGTATATTTCTGTTATTTAGCCGTCCCGGTATATTGGTATTATTCGCCTGCCCTGGTATATTTCTGCTATTTGGCTATCCCGATATATTTGTGTTATTCGCCTGCCCCGGTATATTTCTGTTATTTAGCCGTCCCGGTATATTGGTATTATTCGCCTGCCCTGGTATATTTCTGTTATTTGGCTGTCCCGATATATTGGTATTATTCGCCTGCCCCGTTATATTTCTGTTATTTAGCCGTCCCGGTATATTGGTATTATTCGCCTGCCCTGGTATATTTCTGTTATTTGGCTATCCCGATATATTTGTGTTATTCGCCTGCCCCGGTATATTTCTGTTATTTAGCCGTCCCGGTATATTGGTATTATTCGCCTGTCCCGGTATATTTCCGTTATTTGGCTGGCACGGTATATTGTTATTGTTCACCTGACCTGGTATATTTCTGTTATTTAACTGTCCTGATATATTGGTATTATTCGCCTGCCCTTGTATATTTCTGTTATTTGGCTGTCTCTATATATTGGTGTTGTTCGACTGTCCCAGAATATTTCCGTTATTTGGCTGACACGGTATATTGGTATTGTTCGACTGAGCTGGTATACTTCTGTTATTTAACTGTCCTGATATATTGGTATTATTCGCCTGCCCTGGTATATTTCTGTTATTTTGCTGTCCCGGTATATTGGTTTTGTGTGACTGCCCCGGTATATTTCTGTTATTTGGCTGACACGATATATTGCTGTTGTTCAACTGACCCGGTATATTGGTGTTATTTTGGCCTGATATACACTATATTTTCAACTGTCCTGATATACTGCTAATCTTCATCTCTCCCGATGTATTAGTGTTATTCGCCTTTTCTGGTATTTCCCTGTCCCGTTATATTGATATTATTCATCTGTCAAACCCCTCCATTAAATTGATATTATTCGCCTGTCCTGGTATATACTGTTATTTTTCACCTGTCCCAATATACTGCTATTATTCACCCATCCCAAAATATTGCTATAACTCATCTGTCTCGACATATTGGTATTATTCGCCTGTCCCAATATATACTGATTTTTTCCCACCTATCCCCCCGATATATTGGCATTATTCACCAGTCCCGATATGCTGCCATCATTCACCCGTCCAGATAGAAAAATAAACATGTAATTTTTGACTTTTTCTCCTCTCTGCATTCATTTCTCCAGCAGGAATGCTGTGCCATTTGTTTTAAATCTTCAACGCAGGTTAAAAGCATGTAATGGTGTTTTTCCACAGGGTTGGTAGATCACAGCAAAATCTAATAAAGCAAGGTTATCTGCTTCACTGCCCTTTCCCTTCAAGGCCACATGGCTAAATATGGAATAGTGCCTTGCATTTCCCGACCTGTCCCTTATTTCAAAAGTGCAATGCATAGCCCTTCTTATTTCTACATGCTTAGTTGCTCGTATAGGGACAATCTGTTAGTAATATTTTCCTCACGTTTGCAGTTTTACGACATGTTGAAGTTGTGACAATATGGTGTTTGTATCATAACCGCTAAATCTTGTCTTTCTTACAGATGCCCGGACGTGCGGCATGGCAAATTGCCAGTACGGCTGTGAAGTAATGAAAGGAGAAGTTCGCTGCCAATGCCCTTCTCCAGGTCTACAGCTTGCTCCAGATGGCAGGACCTGCGTGGGTATGTGCTTATGGGTAATGCAGCATTTTCCCAGGAGCCAGTTAAACTTTACTGCTTTTTACTTATTAGGAATCAAATTAAAGGGTCTATAATGCAGGATTTGCTGTTATTGAATGACTCGACTGATCCAGATAACTCACAGCCAACATGAGCACCGGATGTCATTTGTTAAATCCCAAGGGTTAGAAAGAAGGTGGAAAACAACTGAATTATGAGCAAAAGACTTGAGTAACATTTTAAGGAGTCATCAGGGAGAAATCAAATCATGAGAAATGTAAGTGGTTGTAGTTTAAAAGAGAGAATTAGATCTTCGTTTTGTCATTGTTGGAATACTACATGACACCGTTTGTGGCTATAAACACGTAGTAAAGAGTCGCTTTCAGTCATCGACCTTGAGTATCACAGCGGTCCTTCACAATCAGGCTGTGACTTTTATCCTTTGATTCGGTAATTGCATTTGAAATGACTGTTTTAATGCCATTTCGCAGTCACAGATACAGAGCTTTACAGAACGCATTACAGCAGCATCCGTTCAGATGTTAAGTTTGCGTGTCACCGCACACATCAGTAAATCACAAATGGAATGTGACAAATTGAGTCGGTTAACCTTTAGTCTGTTAAACACATATGTCTTACTGCCTCTTTAATTTTTTCTCGACCTGTATCTCATTCATCTGGAGGCTATGAAAATGGGAACGCAGGCAGCGATGGGAATTTTTTTTTAATGTGGCCATCAATCAGCGACTGACCACCTTACCGTTTACCGCACAGATGTTCAACTCGAGGTATTTTAGTAAAGGACTTATGCTCTGGGGGCAGCTACAGACAGATGGATATTCAGACATGAACACAAATGTATTGAGTTTACTTCACACTAATGGTACTCCCACTGAGCATTGCGGGTGCATGGGTCATGTTTATAAGTTCTGAAGTTCACGATGTTACATCTTGTAGAAAAATACTCAACAGTTTTGTTTCAGATGCTTCAGCAGGCATATGAGATATATTTTATCATCTTGCTGCAAAAATCATCCAAACATGGTTACAGCATCCCTAATGAGAGCACCAACTAAACCATAATGTATTTAAAATGTCTATAAAATCCAGACTAAAGTCTTATGCTGCTTACACAACAAATGCGAAACGTGCATTCGCATCATGTTTTTCGCTTAATATTTCTCACTGTATTAAACTTTTTTCACTCGAAGAAATCCGAATAGCAGAAATCGGAAATCGCGCCCCCCGTTCGCACAATTTGCGTCTTTGTATTGACTTTGTATGTAATCTGCTTGCGCAAATTGTTGAATTCACGTTTGGTGTGTACGCAACATTATAATCGAATGCTGCGTACACACCAAACGCGAAGCATTGCTTTCATCGCTCTAGATTACTCGTGGGATTTAACTTCACGTCATGCGAATTTTCCACTTGAGTTAAATATTTTCGTGAATACAACGATTTTCATGAGTAGATTATAAACTAAGTCAATTCAAAGACACGAATGACGCGAACTGGTTGGCGCGTTGCCGTGAAAACGCGCTATTCGCCTCAAATGTGTTTCCGCGGCAATCGCGCCCCCCAGTTCGCACAATTTGTGTCTTTGCATTCACTTTCAATGAAATCTACTTGCACAAATTGTTGAATTGACGTTTGGTGTGTACGCAGCATTATGATGAGATTTGGAGCATCAAAGTTTAATTTCAGTCATTGGTTTCCCATTGATTCGCTTAATTCGCATCGCCCCACACGAATTTGCATCTATTAACATCTTTGCATTGACTTTGTATGTAATCTACTTGTGCAAATCCTTGAATTCGTGTTTGGTGTGTACGCAACATTATAATCGAATCCTGCGTACACATCAAACGCGAAGCATTTCGTTCATCGCTTTAGATTACTTGCGGTATTTAACTTCACGTTATCCTAATTTTCCACTCGAGTTAAATATTCAGCGATTTTCACAAGTAGATTACAAACTAAGTCAATTCAAAGACACAAATGACATGAACTGGTTGGCGCGTTGCTGTGAAAACGCGCTATTCGCCTCAAATGTGTTTCCGCGGCAATCGCGCCCCCCAGTTCGCACAATTTGCGTCTTTGCATTCACTTTCAATGAAATCTACTTGCACAAATTGTTGAATTGACGTTTAGTGTGTACACAGCATTATGATGAGATTTGGAGCATCAAAGTTTAATTTCAGTCATTGGTTTCCCATTGATTCGCTTAATTCGCATCGCCCCACACGAATTTGCATCTATTAACGTCTTTGCATTGACTTTGTATGTAATCTACTTGTGCAAATCCTTGAATTCGCGTTTGGTGTGTACGCAACATTATAATCGAATCCTGCGTACACATCAAATGCGAAGCATTTTGTTCATCGCTTTAGATTACTTGCGGTATTTAACTTCACGTTATGGTTGAATATTCAGCGATTTTCACAAGTAGATTACAAACAAAGTAGCCCCAGCAGTTTGCACCATTGGCGTCTTTGCATTGACTTTCTATGTAATTTTCTCGTGCAAATTGTTAAATTTGCGTCTGGTGCGTACGCAACATTATAATTTAATGCCGCGTACACACCAAATGCAAAGCGTCGTGTTCATAGCTCTAGATTACTCATGGGATTTAACTTTATGTCATGAAATTTTCCACTTGAGTTGAATATTTTTGTGAATTCAACGATTTTCACGAGTAGATTACAAACAAAGTCAATGCAATGACGCAAATGATGCGAACTGGGCGGTGCTTTTGCCGTGAAAATGCGCTATTTGTCTCAAACGCGTTTCCGCGGCAATCGTGCCCCGGCAGTTTGCACCATTCGCGTCTTTAAATGTACTTTCTTTGTAATTTACTCGTGCAAACTGTTAAATTCGCAGCTGGTGCGTACGCAACATTATAATTTAATGCCGCATACACACCAAATGCAAAGCGTCGTGTTCATAGCTCTAGATTACTCATGGGATTTAACTTCACGTCATGAAATTTTCCACTTGAGTTGAATATTTTCGTGAATTCAACGATTTTCACAAGTAGCCTCAAACGCGTTTCCGCAGCAATCGTGCCCCCTCAGTTTGCACAATTTGCGTCTTTGCATTGACTTTCTATGAAATCTACTTGCACAAATTGTTGAATTGACGTTTGGTGTGTACGCAGCATTATGATGAGATTTGGAGCCTCAAAGTTTAATTTCAGTCATTGGTTTCCCATTGATTCGCTTAATTCGCATCGCCCCACACAAATTTGCATCTATTAACGTCTTTGCATTGACTTTGTATGTAATCTACTTGTGCAAATCCTTGAATTCGCGTTTGGTGTGTACGCAACATTATAATCGAATCCTGCGCACACATCTAACACGAAGCATTTTGTTCATCGCTTTAGATTACTTGCGGTATTTAACTTCACGTTATGCGAATTTTCCACTTGAGTTGAATATTTTCGTGAATTCACAATTTTCACTAGTAGATTGCAAACGAAATCAATGCAATGACGCAAATGATGCGAACTGATGCAGTTTGCACCATTCGCGTCTTTGCATTGACTTTCTATGTAATTTACTCGTGCAAATAGTTAAATTCGCGTCTGGTGCTTACGCAACATTATTATTTAATGCCGTGTACACACCAAATGCAAAGCGTCGTATTCATAGCTCTAGATTACTCATGGGATTTAACTTCACGTCATGAAATTTTCCGCTTGAGTTGAATATTTTCGTGAATTCAACGATTTTCACAAGTAGCCTCAAACGCGTTTCCGCAGCAATCGTTCCCCCTCAGTTTGCGCCATTTGCGTCTTTGCATTGACTTTGTATGTTATCTACTCATGCAAATTGTAGAATTTGCATTTGGTGCGTACACAGCATTATGATGAGATTTGGAGCATCAAAGTTTAATTTCAATCATTGGTTTCACCTTTGACATGACCTTACTTAGTCACTAATGAAGATATCAAGGTTATATTTTCACAAAGTGAAGTGTTATAGTTATAATTTATAGCATAAATTACTTTGAAAAAAATAAGTCACTAAAAAAATACCATCACATGCTTTTAAGATGTCAGATGCCTAGAAAAAAGGTTTGGCTCATATTACTCCATCCTCCTTAATCTATTGGAGAATTATCAGATGGCTTCATAGATTTACCTGCTGAGATAATTTGGTCCTTTGAGCTCAAGTCTCTTATTCACGGAGACTTCGACATCGATCCAAACTGGATCAAAGAATCAGTGGAGTATGAAAGTAAGCAGCAAATGATTGATGCGTCTGCTCGTTTCGCAGATGTGGACGAGTGCGCCACGGGCCTAGCCGTTTGTCCTCGCTTCCGGAAATGCATCAACACTTTTGGAAGTTACATTTGCAAGTGCCATGACGGCTTTGACCTGCAATACATCAACGGGAAATATCAGTGCACAGGTAAATTGTGAGGGGGGAAATGTTGGGTTGTTTCAGCTCATGGTTGGGTCAAATATCCAGATTTTCAAGTAGTTGTATCTCGGCCAAATATTGTCCTATCCTAACAGATGATGTATGAATCTCAATTTCAATAAATTGACCCTTATGGCTCATTTTTATGGTCCTGGGTCACATATCTGCACCTGACAGATCTATATTAGGACCTTTGTAAAGGTTTTGAATATTAAAAAATAATTTTATCCGTCAATCATGTGGTTCCTATCCTAAGTTATGGCGCTGCTTTAGAAGGCGGCCACCTTTATTGACAGCGAGACATCTTAGTAGGTTTTGTCACATTGTTGATGATGTTGATTTAAATGTTACCATTTTTTCAGATGTGAATGAATGCGCTTCAGTTCATCTTCAATGTGGTCCGCATGCCACCTGCTACAACACACCGGGTTCATACAAGTGCAAGTGTAAAGATGGCTATAGAGGCATGGGCTTCGACTGCAAACGTAAGTATCCAATACAATGATTTACCGCGACTACAGCAGCGTAAAACCTTTGTTTTTTCATTCATGAAATTATTTCATTATCATACAGTGGATGTTGTGATACACAACTTTTAAAGGTATAGTTCACCCCAAAATGAAAATTTTGTCAGAATTTACTCACCTTCAAGTTACAAACCTGTATACATTTCTGAACACAATATTTGTAATCATGCAGGAAACAGAAGCACCATTGACTTCCACAGTTGGAAAGAAAAATCCAATGGAAGTCAATGGTGCCCAAATGGTTTGGTTACAAACATTGCTCAAAATATCTTCCTTCGTGTTCATCAGAACAAAGAAATGTATATAGGTTTGTAACAACACGAGAGTGAGTAAATCATGACAGACTTTTCATTTTTGGGTGGACTATCACTTTAAGATTTAAAGGTGCAGTGTGTAATTTTTAGAAGGATCTCTTGACAGAAATGCAAAATGATATACAAAACTATATTATCAGGGGTGTATAAAGACCTTTCATAATGAACCGGTATGTGTTTATTACCTTAGAACAAGACCTTTTTATCTACATACACCGAGGGTCTCCTTACATGGAAGTCACCATTTTGTGCCGCCATTTTTTTACAGAAGCCCTTAACGGACACATTTTTTTACTAAGTTGTCTCCGACGATGACATGTTTGTCTGGTGGCGGCTACCGTAGCTTCTCTATGTGTTTCAAAAGCGAGGGGTGAGCAGTGGACTAAGCCATTGGTTGCATTTTGTGACCTCACCACTAGATGCCGCTAAAATTTACACACTGCACCTTTAAGAAGAGATTTACATTAGGATTCTCAGCAATGTTCCTGGCAAAATTTTGTGGTCTGGTGAAATTTGCTATATATAAGGCCAGATATTTCACCTTCGCTTGTAACTTCTGGGTACGCAACAAGTTTGGCACAAAACGTAAAAAGACTTCCAGAAATTTTCTGGCACAAATGGCACCATTTCCTGGGAATGACCTTAATGCGTATTAGCTAAATGAAAATAAAAATTAACAGACCATCTGACTAGTCATTTCACAGCAATAAAATTCCTAATTTGGATAAATGAAAGCTCAAATTTACTTAAGGTAGAACCAATCACATTATAGATCAGGTAGCGCTGTAATTGGCCCCATCTGTTTTCAATTGAAATGATTTTGATATATATTATATAAACACATGTCTCCAAAGTGTTGCACAGATTGTATGTGCATTTTAAATCAAAATGAAGTGGAAAGGTGCTTTCAAAAGCACCATCAGATTAAGTTTTGGAAACTCAAAAGATTAGATGTTAAAAGGCACCTATTGTCCGATTCATGTTTTTATATTTCCTTTGTTTTGTAAGTTTGTATTAGTTCATGTTAACGATATGCAAAAGGTACAAACCCCAAAGACTCGAGTTATTGTCTCCAACGTAAATCTCTTTTCTTGGACTACAACAAACACACGGATTGTATGCAAAAGTTTATTTCCTGGGATTGCTGATGTAGACAAGACCGACAATATCAGAATTCCTCCTGCTTCGAACTCACCGCCTGTAAGTGAACTCCTGTTAGCATTGCATTGTGAGCGAATCTTTCAAACATGGTAAGGAGCGTCACATTTCCTGCTGACGTCAGAGGTATTCCAACCAATCACAATGTACAGATTAGCTGGCCAATCAGGGACCCTGCACTTTTGAAATCCATGCGTTTCAGAAAGAGAGTGCAATCTGGAGCTACAAAAATGTACGGTATGTGGAAAATAAAGTGTTTTTTGAACCATAAACCACGCAAACACATTGTATTATACTAAATACACAAAATAACCTTGTTTTTAGCAACCAAATAAGTGCACTTTAAGCACAGGAGCACGGTCAAAGTTGCTATTAGGAGGTTAAAGGGTACGGCTTGATGGACTTTGGAGGAGCTCCATCGTGTACATGTCTTTTTATAAAGCTGTCATCTTTGTGTAAACGACCAGCAACAAAATATTGACACTTTGACCTAGGGTTTACGGAAATATTATGACCAAACGCCAACAGTGCCAGAGGTCAGATAACATAAATGTCAAACCATTACAGTACAGTATGTCTGGGACATACTGTAAGGAACAGTGCACCCAAAAATGAAAAATCTGTCATCATTTACTCACCCTCATGTTTTTAAAAACCTGTATTACTTCTGATAAACATAAAGGAAGATTTTTGAGCTATGTTTGTAACCAAACCGTTTTTGAGCACCATTTACTTCCATAGTAGTACTTTTTCCTGCTATGGAAGTCAGTGGTGCTTCTGTTTTCTGCTTCATTACAAATATCTTTCTTTGTGTTCAGCAGAACAAATGTATCTAGGTTTGTATATAACATAAGGATTTTTAATTTCGGGTGAACTGTCCCTTTAAATGGTAATGTCCGCCATCACCGTAGAAAGCCATGTGGTGACAACAGCCTCTCCAGATTGTTTCCCTTCGGCTGGGATTGGGGCACTTGTCAGGAAAGAAAAGAAGACGGATGATTCAAATTCCTAAAGAAAAGCCACAGCTCTCAGTCAGGAAGTTTAACGCAGGTAGATTGTTCACCTGTCAACATAACCATCCCGTAGCACCAAAAGAGCATAAAGGGGCTGAAGGACAAGACTGGGAATGTTCATAAGTGCCATAGTGAGAATCCTGAGAGAAATCCTCATAAATGTCTTTGGAATTTCTGGAGTCCATCAGCGGCTATGCAGTTTGTGTAACATTAAGAATAAATGTTAAAGACCTTTTGCGACTTAAGAAAATAATCACACTCTTTTTCTTCATACATTTTTTTGATTTTCGTGTATCTTTATATTTGTTTAACCCATTGTGGTGTCAAATTGAAACATTTTCTAAATTAATTTAACCTAACGCCTATGTTTGTGCCTTTTTGACCCAACGCTGGGTTGAAAAAACCCAGAATTTTTTACTGTGTGAACAAAGTAAGGGCCACCATGATCATCGTATGACATCACAACAATGTTTCGCACTTTGACATACCAGCAGCTACGTTTGTGTAGTGTTGAAATCTGATTTATGTTTTCTTAAGTGGATGGAAATATGGGTCTGTGTGCTCGACACCTGCTTAAATGATTATTAAACCAACGAGGCAACCAATTTCCCGGATCTGTTCTGGCATCCTTCAGCCAGGTGTGTCTCAGGTGCCGAAAGGGTTGAATTACAGCTTTTTTTGGAGTCGCATATCAAAGCTCCTGTGAAATTCGAGATAGCGTTTTCACATTCATATAGCTTCTCGAGAATGACAAAAGCACGAGGGCCAGTCTGCTGCTCTGGTATTGATGTCAGATTTGACGGATGACTCCTTTGCATCCGTCGTACACGCGAGCTGAAAATGGCCTTTCCAATTTTGACGAAACAATATATGGTAAAATTTCCACCGGAGCTTCCAAGCAGGATTCGAAATTATGTGCCACAACCGCTAATGGTGAATTGGGAATATTTACAGGCAAGAAATATTTCTAATAGGCCATCAAACTTTTTTTTTTGCTTTTTGTATATGGGTCAGTGACAAAAACGTTTGGCAAGATGAGAAATTAATTTTTTTTAAACTTGTTTTAAAAGCATGCATCAGGTTTATTTCAATGCACTGTGTATTTATGTTAATTTTATGCAATAAAAAATTACATTTGCACCATTTTTATAAAAGTTAAGACTAAAGGGACATGAAGATGTCAAATGTTGTAACAACAAATTGCGCCAAAGAATGAGAAATGTTAAATATTTTATCCACCTTGATGGCATGTAAGTGAAATCATTTTAAAAAATCATTTTAAAATATAATTTAATGGTTATTTCTAAATGTAAATTTTAATGCATTTTTGTAATATTTGTCCTTACATATGCAGAAAACAGCTCTGTTTTCTAAATAATCTTAGACAAATGATGTAGAAATGTATGTAAAAAAAAATCATATTACACTAAACTAGATGATTATATTTTATTTCACATTTTTTATGAAAATATTTATAATTTAATTAAAAAAAATACTAGTTACACCATTTGACACAGACCGGCTACACCACTTTGACATTTTTGCAATTATCCCCCATATTATAAAAAAAATATATATATAAAGAAATGTTGAAATACATAAATAAATGTAGAAATTAATGAAATTGTGCAAAAACGATATTTATTTATTTATTTATGTCTGCATTTATTTATTTTTATTTATGCATTTAATTTATTATTTATTTATTTCTACATTTATTTATGTATTTCTACATTTTTTTATTTATTCATTTAATTAATTACTTATTTATTTCTGCATTTATTTATTTATTTCTACATTTATATCCGTATATCTACATTTATTTATTTACATATTTATATATTTATTTATTTATATACACTTAAGTCATTTTTCATCCCCCATACTAAATATTCATTCAAAATGAAATAAAACCGGACATTTTAGACTTGGTCCTCAAAAAAGAGAATGTATGCAAGAAATCTGCACATTTATTTTGAAATTTTGACCCTATTACATGTAATTTATTCATACGTACACTAAATAATTAACGTCACGTCATTGACCCATATTTTAAAAAGTCATCTATCAAAAAATGAATAATAAATACATTAAAGGGCACCTATTATGCCAATTTTTAAAAGATGTAATGTAAGTCTCAGGTGTGCCCAGACTGTGTCTGTGAAGTTTCAGCTCAAAATACCCTATAGATAATTTATTATAGCATGTCCAAAATGACCCTATTTGGGTGGGAGCAAATGTGTGTACCTTTAAATGCAAATGAGCTACAGTTCCTCACTTCTTTACCAACAAACAGTGAACGCTTTTGGTTAAAAATATATTTGATTCTTGTGAATACAGTCTGGGACAATAGCAAAATAGACAATAGACAATGATAGTCAGTGGCTGTGGGTGGGGCTTTATCAGTATGACATCACATTAACACATTAAGAGAATAAAAACAGCATTTCTAATCAGACTGCTTTTGTTTAATGAGGATTAAAAAGTGGATTTTTTTGTAGGTTTCACATATATTTATGTCCAAAAACTTTTAATTTTGCATACAATAAAGTTTATTTAACTAAGTTTGGAAGGAGCATGGTCAGCACGCCAAATATGCTTTATCTCATTCCCTATCGATTACATAAAAAAATGAAAAGGCAGAGATGTGAATCTCAACACTGTATATTCTTTTTTTAGCCATCCCAAAGGTGATCATTGACCCTCCGCGACCAGGAAAGACCACACCAAGCAATAACAACAAAGGGGGCAACAAAATCCCAGACTCGGACCACAAGAGGCCCACCACCACAAGCAGACCACCAGTGACGGCCAAAAGGATTTCACCTACTAGAGCTCCGCCGATAAAGAAAGTCACACCTTCCATTAAAGTCCCGACAACCACAACTTGGAGACCTCTCGTTCCAACCCGTAAACCTCCTGTCCTCGTGACCCCTAAACCAAAGGTCCCTTCTCCACAGAATCCCACCACCAAAGCCCCGGTGGTCACAGCGGTGGTCCCTTTAATCACGACTCGCAGACCTGTCATACCGGTGGTCCCCTTAATCCCGACTCGCAGACCTGTCATACCGGTGGTCCCCTTAATCCCGACTCGCAGACCCGTCATACCAGTGGTCACCCCGGTTGACAACAACATCAAAAACATCACTCAGAAACAAAGAGGAGATGTGCACAGTAAGTAAACTCAATTTTAATTCATCCTGTTGCATCATGGGTACTTGGAGATCTTTTTAATTTAGATATGAGGAGCTGTTTTCCCATTCATAAATGCAGCTGTATGACTGGATATATTTGTTGTATTTTGTTCATACATGCTGTTTTATGGGCATCTCGGGTTTTGCCAAACCCGCGGCCAGATTTTCAGGAAGGCGGATTGCATCCGGAAACCTCTTATCCAGTTGACAACACATAATGAAAACAGAATGCACACCTTGCGAGGTTACATTACTCGTCTGCACAGCTTCAGGACATGAATCATTTACCCTGTGCTGAATCTTACAAAAGACATAATAAGTAATGATAGCTTATAAAATACCAGTAGGGAAATGATTTAAAGAGACACCTATAATTACCTCTCTCGAATCAATTAAAAGCAATAACCATCATGTCAAAGTTACGTAGCCCTGACACCAGCAATAGCCTCAGGGTGAAGTTTGTTTGCCGGATGTTTGGATCTTGTTCAGAGGAGGACGTTGTGCTGAAACGGCTTGAAGGGTAATTGAAATCAATAGGCTAATCACAACGTAGACTTGATATCCTGCCGTATTTTTGCTGTACAGACACTCGCTCTTGAGAAATGTCACCGATCCCTCGTCAGGTTTATAATTCAGATATGGTAGAAAGGATTTAGGGGATAACTTGTCTTGTCCTTAGCGTTTGTCAAGTTCGTTCCCAACATCTCCTCATTGCACTTTCTACAGAGCATTGGGCTCTAAATAATAATAAAAAGCAGATAACGCATAACTAAATATAAAAATTATATATATAGGATTACAGATTTATAATTTACATTTATTTATTTAGCGTTTTAACAATTGGAATGCAATTGTACCCTTTAAAAGGTAGGGCTGTGATGATGCATTGCGTTTTCCATTAAAAATATCTGTCTGAAATCGATACTCATAAGTATCATGCGCGTACTATGGCTCTTTGATCAATAAGAACTCCTATCAATCTTTAAGTCGTGCATTTAAAAAAGCAAACACAATCATTCAAATATTCTTTGTTGTCATGAAAATACCTGAAACTAATTGAAAAGCAGCGATATAAATATGCTTATTATTTCCTGGAATAGCATTTGTAACGAGGGACAACCTTCCGATCTCTCTGATGAAGCCAATATGGAAGTGACTTAAACTGCAATTCATCGACTGGCCACTAGAGGCAGGCTTCAAAAGGGAGTCAATTACTGTACCATAGACCCCCTATGTTAAAATGCCCATCTCTACAATAGAAAATAATATGTTTACAGCCTGGTACAAAATGTTATTTTGGTCTATATAATTACTTTTGCCTCTTATGACAACTGTGAGGGGTGTGAATTTTTTTGTTAATCATCAATTTAATTTATATTAAGCCTTAAAGCATAATTAAGGTCGTGGCCACTTAAAGGATTAGTCCATTGTCTTTAAAATAATCCAGATAGTTTACTCACCACCATGTCATCCAAAATGTTGATGTCTTTCTTTGTTCAGTCGAGAAGAAATTATGTTTTTTGAGGAAAACATTCCAGGGTTTTCCAGACTTTAATGGACCCCAACACGTAATAGTTTTAATGCAGTTTAAAATTGCAGTTTCAAAGGACTCTAAACGATTCCAAACAAGGCATTAGGGTCTTATCTTGTTTAAAAGTTCGAAATGTACAGATATGTATACATGTGTTACCAATATATACCTTTAAAGGCGGGGTGCATGGTCTCTGAAAGCCAATGTTGATATTTGAAATCACCTTAACATACACGCCCCTACCCCAATAGAATCTGGACCTTCTTTTGATAGACCCGCCCCACAGATACGCAACCCAGGCAACGATGTCGGTTAGTAGACACGCCCCTTACTGCTGATTAGCTACAAGTGTGTTTTGGTACTCGGCCCGACTCCCTTTTCAAAGTGAAGTTTCCAACAATCATGCACCCCGCCTTTAAGGTACTAAAATGAACTTGGTGTCTGCTAAAAGCTTAAATGTTATTATCGATTTAAGTATTTAAACACCAATTTGTACTCTGAATCACAATGGGGAGTTTCATGAATAATGGTAAATAATTGTGACGGCTTAATAAAATTGAACAGAAACTTCGTAAAATCTTAATCTTAAGGGCTCTGTAGCGGTTGACTGGTTTGTAGTAAAGAGCCGTTTTGGACAGATTTGTGTTCGCTGTTTTAGCAGAAGTCTAATGTGTTTTAATTTTCTTCCCTCTAGTACCACGAAATCACGGCAGGAACAACGTGTTTGGTATCGATTTAGACATTGAACTGGGGAACACAGAAGAAGAGCTGAAGGACGACCCAGGTGAGCTGAGTACCACGAAATACTAGTGTACTAGTGTCTACATATAAATTTTCCTGTAGCTGGACTGTTTAGCTGTGCAAAAGTCATACCAGCAAGCCTGACTCTTTAACCATTAGGCCACGACTGCCCCCATTGAATTCTTGTGATAGTGAAAAGATGAATCGGTTCAGTGGTTTGAGGTGAAACAGGTTATTGGCCTTCATATAAACAGGCACACTTCTCAAGTCCTTGTGGGAAATTCAGAAATAGCACAGATTCGAGTTACTTTTCATGAAGTGCTTTCCCTCATGCTGTTTGCGAGGTCAGTTCCCTGGGAGCGGTCCGCTCAACGTGCCGATCAAGGGCACTGTGGTAATTGGGGAGTTCAGTGGCAAACCTGCAATGCGGACTGTACCAGCACACAGGTTTGAGCTTCAGGCTGTTCACACATGTGACAAAATATATATTTAGTTTCTTGTTGTATGGTACAACATGTTTAAATCTCTAAACATTCCAGGATTTTTCTCATTTTAATGGACTTTAATGGACCCCAACACTTAACAGTTTTAATGCAGTTTAAAATTGCAGTTTCAAAGGACTCTAAACGATCCCAAACGGGGCATACGGGTCTTATCTAGCAAAGCGATCGTCATTTTTGGCAAGAAAAATAAAAAATATGCACTTTTAAACCACAACTTCTCGTCTTCCTCCGGTTTTGTGACGCCCAGCGAGACCTCACATAATTGCGTCATGACAACGAAAGGTCACGTGTTACAAAATATATATTTAGTTTCCTGTTGTATGGTACAACATGTTTAAATCTCTAAACATTCCAGGGTTTTTCTCATTTTAATGGACTTTAATGGACCCCAACACTTAACAGTTTTAATGCAGTTTAAAATTGCAGTTTCAAAGGACTCTAAACGATCCCAAACGAGGCATACGGGTTTTATCTAGCAAAGCGATCATCATTTTTGGCAGGAAAAATAAAAAATATGCGCTTTTAAACCACAACTTCTCGTCTTCCTCCGGTCCAGCGCGACTTTACATAATTGCGTCATGACAACGAAAGGTCACGTGTTACAAAATATACAGTATATTTAGTTTCCTGTTGTATGGTACAACATGTTTAGGTCACATTTGGTACCGTGCTTATAAATTTTTTTATGTAATTTATTGTTTTTTGTTTTTTACATAAAATCATTCTACACACTTAAAAAAATACTTCAATTAGTAAAACCTAAAATTGAAAGTAAAATTTTTTGTTGAAAATGTTAAATTTTTTAGGTGTTACCAATTGAAGTATTTTTTTTACTTAAAATTTTCACTTAAAGTTAGAAAATTTAACGGGGACATATCACAAGAGTTTTAAAGATAAATTAAAATTTTAAAATGAATCAAAATAAATCTTTAGTGTCCCCAAAGTACATAATGTGAAGTTTTGGCTCAAACTGCCATACCGATAATTTATTATATGATAGTAAAATTGCCACATTGAAGGTGCGAGCAAAAATGTGTCGTTTTGGGGTGTGTCCCTTTAAATGCAAATGAGCTGATGAAATGCAGGTGGTTTGTTGAAGTTGAAGATCAATGGTGGTCAATTATTTTTCTTTCTTTCTTTCTCTCTCTCTCCATCTCTGCACTAAATGGCAGTGTCATGGTTGGATAGTGCAGATTAAGTGGCGGTATTATTATAATAAGATCCCCTCATGACATCACAAAGGGAGCCAAATTTCAATTAGCTATTTTTTCACATGCTTGCAGAGAATGGTTTACCAAAACTAAGGTACTGGGTTGATCTTTTTCACATTTCATAGGTTGATAGAAGCATTTAAACATGAAAAAAGTCAGAGTTTCAATAATATGTCCCCTTTAAGTTGAAAAACTTTAGATTTTAGGTTTTATATTTTATATTATAAAAACATATCAAATAAAAGAACAGACCCTCTGCTTTCAAACAAACAATAAACAAACAAACAAAATGAAAAAAAAAAACGCTTCATCCTATCTATATTTTTTCTCCAACTTTAGGTTCATGCATGTACTGGATTTCACAGATAGGGCCACATTTCCCCCCACAGCACAATTATTTTATGTGAGATGGTTTTCATGCATATAACCAAGCATATTTTTTTCTGAATGTACTGCTACTATAATGTTTCCAGGTATTTTGTTATTTTTTTAAATTCTTATTATCATCACTGATTTTATTGTAATAGAGTAAGTTTTACTACACATTTATAGAAATATAAGTTATTATAGAATATTTTACACTTACATGGGTTTTCAAACTGACCCACTTGTGGGTCGCACAGTGGTATAAGGTGCGTCATGCAAAGTCACTTGGTTGTTGTTGTAGTTTTGTCCTATTAATGACAATTAACTCATTCCCTGCCAGCCATTTTTTTTATAAAAAAAAAAAGTTTCACAAAATGCCTTCCAGGAATATTTTCTTCTAAAAATATAAAAACATACCAAATAACAGAACAGACCCTCTGCTTTTTAAACAAACAAAATGAAGAAAAAATAAATAAATAAATGATTCATCCTATCTATATTTTTTCTCTGCTTATAAACTCTTAAATATGGTTATTTTTCTTCAAAAATCCAAATTATTTAGCAAAAAGCTGAAATAATTGCATTTTTGTGAAAGAATTTTGTTAGGGATCAGATTCAGAACGATTATCAAAACATACACAGAGTTTAAAATTAGGAAATAACGTTTTGGATTCAGTTTTTTTTTTCATAAATTGACTAAGTGGATAATCGCGGTATTGCAGATTAACATAAAAATTCTCCAGAAACACACTTTTTTATGCAAATGTTTTTCTTTTAATTGACGAGATAACTCATATTATACTCGAAAGAGTTAACGATAATGGGTTTGATATCAAGTATTTTGGGATTGCAATTAAATTTAATTCATGTAAGTGGGTCGCGTAATGAAAAGTTTGAGAACCACTGCTTTAATACACTTAACAGCAGGCTCGGACTGGTAATCTGTACAACCGGGCAAATGCCCGGTGGGCCGGTCGACATGTGGGCCGGTGGCCTCTGAGATATTTTTTTTTTATGCCAAAATGTTCAAGTTATTTACTTTCGGCCCGTCATGTATAAATGCAGTTGCATTTGGCTTGGAGGGCGGGTGATAGGGAAATATTTTCGGCTTCTTCATGACAGGTTCAGTGTGTGTTACGATCGCGCCCCATGCCCCACCCCTCAAATGGATTTGTCCAAGCAGCCGCTGGGTTTATGGGGAAATATACAGTGATGATAGCACATCATTTAGCCTTGCACTTAAGAATTATAATTATGGACAACAGAGGCTCCAAAAAGAAGAAAGGGGGAGCGGAGAAGATCCGCGAGAAAAAGTCGCTTACCAATCTCATAGTCGAATCGTCGCAGATGTGTTATGAAATATCATTCAATTTTGGCCGTATTTGGGTGCACACATTATCTGATTTCACATCTGATTTCAGCTTTCTCACAATATATTAATATACTGCATATTATGATAATGCTGCAAATAAATGTGAAGTAGCAGCTTTCAATAAATATTTTTAAAATGAGTTAATAAATCCATCAACCCCTGTGACCGGGCTTCACGTCCATAAGAGGTCTCTTAATAAAGCCTTGCCTCTTTGTTTCGACATTTAAAAGACAAAGCCGGCAAATTAAACTATGGCTTTCGTTCTTTTAAAAATTTCTATATTTTATTTTATTTATAAATCACTTTGGTTAATCTGATTTAACTATTTGGCCTGTGTTTTGTTTCCGTGCACTTGAGGCATTTTGCATATTTGTTCTGCACTTTGTTACTTCTGACCTTATTTTATAAAAAAAAAATGTATTTATTATAAACGTAAATTTCGATCTTATTTAAGTATGTACATTTTGGATAGCTTTTCGTTGTATCGATGTTGCGCTATTGCGTGCTGGCCATGCTTGCGCATGTAATTTAGCCGAACGGGTTAGGTGCTCTGCGTCTCATATTTAGGAGTTCATCAAACTAAACATTAAAAAACGGATGTTTTTCGACGAGTATAAGTTTTTAAAATGTATTTAAAACAGATTGGTTATATTGTCTATCTCAAAGTTAAACTACAAAACAGGTAAGCCGTTTTTTTTATTTCGGTGATAAAACGGAAACTATCTGCAGCGAACCTATTTCTGCCTGACACGAATGTCTTTCTTGTGATTTAATATTATGGTCAGTCGGTGTTCACTTTCAAATGATAGCAAAAAGATTCCTGAAATAAATAATATCATCCGGTCTTTCTGTATCTAAAGTGAATACAGAGATGATCAAAGTCAAAGCAAGCAAGCAGGTATTTCTGTGCTAAATAATAACGCGTAGTGTCTATAAAATCATTAATTTCAGTGTTTTTCTTGTTATAAATTAAAGTTTAATGAATTGTATATAAAGATGAGTTTTTATCATTTACAGTCACAATCACAAATTATTTGTCATTTCTCATTTGTCGGTTTTTTTTGGTCATGACTGCTTTGACGCGCTATATCTCCAAATTAAATAAAAACACTTAATTGTTGCCGGAGTTTCCAAGGCAGGATCACCTTTGTTATTTTTTTAGTTATCAAAATGTATTTTTGTGTGATGTTCTGTAGATCGTGGCTTTAAAATGTTATGAGGAATAATTAAACAAATGTTGCCATACATTTTACCTTAAAAAATATATATATAAATGCATCGTCAGTTTTGTCTTCGTTTATTACTTGAAAGACAGTTTTGGTCACTTTATCAGACAGTTGTTTATGTGTGCTGCTTGTGAAAGAAAATAAAAGTTACCAATTTGTACCTGGTCTGGCCCCCTCCCAACCCATGCACACAAACATAGATGATTCGACTATCGGTCGACTATGGAAAGATTCGAAAATTCTGATTCGAATATGTAAATCCTTAGTCAAAACACCCCTAAGAGATGGTAATCTTTTAATCTGCAAGAGAGAAATAGAAAGAGAGGCACTTTAACTGCTTCTGCTCTATCTAATATAAAGTGAAGAAAGCTACATAAACCATTATAACACCGGTCACATTTATAATCTATAGACCTATAATCTATAGACCTGCTCTGTCTATCATTAATATACTTTACAAATTATTGTATTCAATAGAGTTTGATAAAAGGGGTCATCTACACAAGTATTGCTTCATATAACAGTGCAAAAATAGTAAAAGTGTTTTTGTGGTGCTTTGACAAACAGTGTCAGCTTTGTTCATGGCAAAGAGAGTTTGAGGTGGTTGAATTGTAACTATACTGTGAAATTAATATAAATGTTCAATAAATCAAAGCATTGGGTTTAGGGGGGGGGGATTTTGGTATCGGTGGGCTTGTGTGTGGAGTGGGGGGGGGTCATCGGTCCAGTGGTGGGCCGTTCCACGAGAAATTGCCAGGGCCGAATTTTGTTCCCAGTCCGACCCTGCTTAACAGTATAAAGGCAGTATGACAAATGATGCCATGATGTATAGTTTTCAGTATTTTTTCCTTGACATGCCTCTTGAAAAGTTGACACAAAGCAAAAATGTGCATAATTTGTCTCATGTCTCTCTTTTGATTTCAACGTAAAATACGCCGTTTTTAATAACCTTTGTGAATTTCACCCATATTTGTACTATCAAGTTCAATTTTTGTCAGAACCGAATGTTTGATCAGTTGTGCAATGTTCACAGACAGTGGATATCTAAGCTGCTCTTTTGATCATGGTCTCTGTGGATGGATCCACCGGCGAGAAGGAGACCTTCACTGGGAGACGACAGAAGATCCATCTGGTATGGGACATTTTTTATCTTTTATTATTTTTGATTCAAAAACATATTACATTTTCATTACCCTGTTAGAAGGTTTGCTTTTATAAAGTGTTGCTTATAAATGTGATGTTTCTCATTTTAAAGGGCACCTATCCACTTTTACAAGGTGTTTGGACATAAATGTGTGTTGGCAGTGTGAACCCAACAACCCTACAATGAAAAAATCCCAGTTAAACCAGTGCAGTCTCATTAGACATGCAGTATTGATTCTCTTGTTAATGTGACGTCACACTGATAAAGCCCCGCCCACAGCCACTGACTGACAGTCCTGCGTTACCATAGTTTCCACCCTCAGCGAATTGTACTATACGCTGTATTCACAGGAATCAGATCTATATGAGCTGTTCATTCAGCTGAAAAAAAACGGTGTCCACCTGGCATTTTTTTTAGCCGCGTTTAAAAGCTTTGCTGTGCACACCCCCTAAAAACTAGCTTATTTTAACTTAAAATATTACTTCAATTTATAACACCTAAAAATAATTTTTTGTCAACCTAAATTTTCTCACTTTAAAGGCGGGGTGCACAATTTTTGAAAAACACTTTGAAAAGGGAATCAGGCCGAGCATTTTTGACATGCTATAATAAATGATCTATGGGGTATTTTGAGCTGAAACGTCACAGGCACACCTAAGATTTTTTTTTTTTTATTTGCATAATAGGGGTTCTTTAAATCAGTATTTTCCAGTCCTACACGTTGATTGGTCAACATCTGTGATTAAGATGTAACATTATATAAATAATACGTTTTTTATTCTCCTCTATGCCAGGTGGGCGGCACCTGAGGATCTCAGAGGGAGGAGAGAAACGAGGTGGGCGTGGCGCTCAGCTGATACTCCCCCTGACTCCGCCCTGGAACGAGGGTAACCTGTGCCTGGCATTTCGTCACAATATGGCAGGCCATCACGTGGGCATGCTGCAGGTGTTCGTACAGAAAGCCCGGCAACACAGTCCTGCGGTCTGGGGCCGAACGGGAGGAAACGGCTGGAGATCCACACAGATCACAATCTGGGGCAATGGACTTGAAAGCGTAAGTATTTAATTTAAAGTTATTAATTGAATTTTATCCTCACAATAAAGAAATGTTTGCCGTTCCAGGTGATCGTAAAGGGAGAAAGACGGAGAGGTCGTAAGGGTGAAATCGCTCTGGATGATATGAGTCTCCGAAAAGGTCCCTGTCAGGAGGAACACAACCTGAGGAGACTTTAACCCCAGCCACAGTGACTTTTAACCCCACTTCACGAGACTCTTAAGAAGAGGGACACGCGACAGATTGGGACGTGCCGTTCGGCTGGTCGCGGTGCGGTTATGGGCGCACTTCTTCCGGCCATCATGGGTTACTACAAAGTGCATGTTCCTGTAGCCAATCAAAGTTGTTCTGTACGTCCAGGTTAACTTGACGTTAATTTATAGGCTAATTCACAACGAGTTCCTTCTGAAGCCTCGGATGGGTTTTTTTTTTGAAAAGCTGTAACATTACTTGTGGACTGACATTTTGTCAGAAATTACACACTCGTGCCGTCAGAATTTTGAAGCATCGCGGTTTTGCACCTGTGGTCCTTATTTACAGTAGCATGTTTTGAGATCACATTTTTTTGTTGTTTGAAAAACCCATTAGAGATTTCAGTGAGAGCTCGTGGCTCAAAAATGTCAATTCACCACCGAATTTTTAGACGCTAGGTGGCATAAGAGCTGTCAATTGGATAGGATACGTAAAGAAAATGTCTAAAAATGTACTTTTGTAAAGTTTAATTTTGTAAATGTAAAATGTAGCCATGCCATTGTCGTACGAATATACTGTAAATGTCTTCTCATAAAACCTCACTAATATCTGCGCGACACAATTTTTTTTGGTTCATTATCGTTAATGTATTCATACATGTGTATATATAAATATATTTCAAATATGCTTTGTAGATGCATTCATATGAGAATTTATTGTATACGTGATGCAGGACAATGTTTACATTACACAAACCTGACTTATTATTTTGTTGACACATACTGTGCAAACCAGTAAAGCGTTTTTTTTTTTTTTCTTAATGGCTGTATCAGCCATTCTGTATTATCATCACAACCTTTAAAAGACGTTTGTCGAACAGGAAAGGTCTCGGTTTAACATTCACAATGAATCAGACATTAAATGATGTGAACATAAAATGTGTTTAATTGTATGTTTCCTGTTTACGTACGGTAAATAATCCATCACAATGAATGATCATCGTTAATACATTGAATAAATGTAAATAATATGTAAGGTACTTTATTAAAAATGAAAAGGTACTTGATAATAAACTTTCGTTTTTCGTATTTTTATGTGCTCAATAGGGTGATTCTCGCGAAATTAGAATTATGAGGTGTCATGAAACATTTTGATAATAAAAGTAAATGTTATCAAAATAAGAAGCGTAGAGTTACAAGCATCTCTTCATGTACTATTTTGCACATGATTTCAAATGACATCATACAAACCAATTTTGTTGTTTTTTTCCACATTTAAGGAGGGAAAATCATTACCGTAACGTGTCCATGACTGGATTTAGGTTCTTTGACATGGAAATATTTATAATAAAAAAATCTATAAAATAAAAAGGTTCATACTATAAACATTTAAAGTAAAGAAACATGTGGTATTTGGTGATCATTGGTGAATGGAGAGACAATAATAAGAATATAAATGTGTCCAAAGCCAATTTTCTCATCCTCCGCAACAATTTTCAATCAGTGTTTAAGCCCTCAAGGAACTAACATTTAAAAACAATTTTGTAAGGGACATAATTGACTGTGACACTCAAGATGGCTACCAGGTAAGCAGTTCTTATTTTTTCTCTCCAGATAAAAGTTGAAATTTTGTTTGTGGTAGTACTTAGACAACTTTTTTTAAATGCATATATTTAATGTAATATCATGTTGCGGTAATGATCATTGTTGATAATGATAATCTAAAATATTTAAATAATTCTGTAGGAAATATTTTTTAAATCCTAATAAGACCTTAATCTTATATTTGCAAATAAAAAGTGCTTCAAGGGCTTTTTAAAAATCTTGATGCTGTACACCTTTTAAATCTGGATTACGTGAGATTCACCCAATAGCTTTGAATTGGTAGCCCTCTATAAAAGCAATTCAGCTCATGCTTGTTATCCATTGGTGTGATGAATATACACAAGCAACATTATTACTTGAAAAGAGGTCCTTTCCTTGTATTTTGAAAAAACTACCTCTGCTGTATTGTTTATGTTCCTCTTTATAGCCATTGGATGTGAATGAGTCGACTTTTTCCCTATATGCTTCAGGTGTTGGAAGCACAGTACTTCAAGATCCAGCAGTTATCCAAAACGATATCAATTTTATTGATCGCCTCGTGGGAATTGGAAAATAAAATGGGCACATTTGGCTCGGCACTTGCCGTAATGGCAGTGGTCACTTTTAGAGGCATTTCTGTTTCAGCTTTAATTTAGGTGTACCTTCACCAAACCCTCCCTCCTTACTGCAAAGCCTGAATTCTTGCAAAGCCTGAATTCTTGCAGGATGGATTCGTCGCGGAGCCGATAAAATACGGCAGGGAATCTGATCCGTGCTGAATTCACTGTGCCATGTGGCACATTAATGTCCATCTGATCCCTGCGGGCACTTTATGGGATTGGGAACTGAAGCCAGTGTGAATGGACTTGCTGTGCCAGAGAAAGCAGATAAAGATGTTTGTAACAAAAACAAAAGCATGAAGTCACACCTAAATAGTGTTCGACCAAAAACTTTCTTATTTTTTACCCAGGTAGCAGATGACTCCACATGATACGTGCCAAAGTCAGCAGCTCCAGTGCGGATCTGGGGCCTCATTTATAAAGCTACATAGAAACCATCCTAATGCAGTGTTCACACCAGCTGCGTTAGTGGCGTCAAGGGCGAGTGATTTCAATGTTAAGTCAATGTGAAGACACGTTTACGTACGTCTAGAGGTCTCGCGGCGCGAATGAGGCGTTAAGCGCGGTGCGGTAGTCGCGATTCAGCCTCATTCACGCGGCTAGTTCGCATGAATTGTGCAAATTAAGCGTTGCCGCAGGAAACGCGCGAGTTGAAAAATGGCAACTTTGGGGGAAAAATGTGCCGCGTTAACCAATCAGGAGCTTTCTCTAGTAGTGATATGATTACAGGAAGCGAGTGGAGTCGTAGAAGCCCTCCCATGACGCGAATTTCCGACTGAATGTCTCGATGACTACAATTTCACGTGTGGCTTTCACGTGTGAATGATGAGGTAGAGGAGGCAAGTGCAAGTGATTTACATGTTAAGTCAATTCAAAGACATGACAAGGCATCCTGCAGCATGGGATGCACAGAAGGTGCGGCACAGATGGCGCAAATTGAGCGTTGCCGCGGGAAACGAGCATGTTGAAAAACTCTGAACTTCGACGGATTTCCGCACCGTGTAAACCAATCAGGCGAGCTGAGTCTCAGTGGAGTCGCAGAAGCCCCTCCCATGACGCGAATTTCCGTGTGAATGTCTCGAATGACTAGAATTTCACGTGAATGATCGAGTAAACTCAAATGTTCAAGCATCCAACTACACACAAATAGCGCGTTTTTGCCACCTCTGCCGCAGCTGGTGTGAATGCACCATAAAACTATTTATTAACTCTTTCCCTGCCAACCATAATTTTTTTAAGTTGCCTGCCAGCATTCTTTGTGATTTTCACAAAAGTTTCACAAAATCCCTTCCAGGAAAATGTTCTTCTAAAAATATATAAACATACCAATATATCAAATGAAAGATCAGACCCTCTGCTTTCAAACAAACAATAAACAAACAAACAAAACAGGAAAAAACATTTCATCCTATTTATATTTCGTCTCTGCTTATAAACACTTTAATATGGGTATTTTTCTGTAAAAATATTTTTTTAGCAAAAAGCTGAAGTTATTGCATTTTTGTGAAGGAATTTTGTTAGAGATCAGATTCAGAACTATTATCAAAACATACACACAGTGTGTATTAACATAAAAATTCTTCAGAAACACTTTTTTTTAATACAAATGTTTTTACTTAATTGACGAGATAACTCGTCAATGGCCGGGAAAGAGTTAAAAAATAAAAAGTGTGATTCATAGAACGAACATACGCACAGAAAATGCGTGTACACCTTTCTTTCACATGTGTAATCTATGAATTGCAGAAACACTTTTTTTAATACAAATGTTTTTACTTAATTGACGAAATAACTCGTCAATGGCTGGGAACGAGTTAAAAAATAAAAAGTGTGATTCATAGAACGAATGTACGCACAGAAAATGCGTCTACACCTTTCTTTCACATGTGAAATCTATTAATTGCAAATAACCTTGAACTTATGCACAGTTTCAGATCTCTGCTTTTAAATGATGCCCAATTATTTTCATTGAAATATAAAAGAGCACCTGTCAATGTTTAAATCCTTTGCGAGCAGCATGGATGGCTTATATTTCTAGAAACCTACAGCAATTAGCATAGCAAAAGTGCGTACCTCTGCTCAGACCATGACTTTAGGCTAAGCCAGTGGTTCCCAAACTTTTTCAGCCTGTGGCCCCCCTTGTGTACGGTGCATTCCTTTGCGGCCCCCCAAAGAAATTTTGTGACACAAAAACGGTTCTAAAACTCGACATTAAATTATACAAAAAATAGTGCTTTTGGTTAGTAGCCTTTTTTTTAGATTTAATTACACAGAATTCACAATAAATTAATGTATTTCATAAAACTGGGGCCCCCCTGGCACCATCACTCGGCCCCCCTGGGGGCCCCGGCCCCCAGTTTGAAAACCACTGGGCTAAGCTACTTTTCCACGTAAAAAAAAGTTTTTATAAATGTGAACGTTGCCGTGGATTTTTGCGTACGCCCACTATACGACCAAATCTGTGCAAAAATCCACAGCATCGTTCACATTGCAACGTTCAGTGTTGGGGGTAACGCATTACAAGTAACGTGCATTACGTAATAATATTACTTTTCTGAAGTAACGAGTAAAGTAACGCATTACTATGTAAATGTACATATTAATAGAGTTACTTTTAAAAAAAGTAATACCAGTTACTTTTCAATTTAATTAATTCGTTACTTTTCAATTTAATTAATTCGATGTAATAAAAAAACAATATACTGCATTAAACTGAATGTATTAACGTAGATTTACGCACTCTATACGTGCGTTCAGTCATTTTTGCGATAGAAAAATGCAATTTCTGAATGCAGAACTTCTCAGTCATAAAAGCCACCTGCAAGGCCTGAAAGAGATCAAGCCTCAGCAAAGTAAGAAAAAGTAACGCAAAAGTAACGTAAGCATTACTTTCCATGAAAAGTAACTAAGCAACGCAATTAGTTACTTTTTTGGAGAGTAACTTAATATTGTAATGCATTACTTTTAAAAGTAACTTTCCCCAACACTGGCAACGTTTGTTTCCCCAATGTCTTTCTTTGAAAATCTGCATTTGGGTTTTGAAGGATAAAAAAGCGTTGTTGAACTTAATGAAGCAAAAATAGATGCTTGGCAGAATATCTTGCGTTCATACGACTTGAAATGACTTGTACTTAGATTTGTCTTGCATTACTCCAAATTCATGGACTTTTATACTTAACAACGTCATTCCTCATTCACTTTCATTGTATGGACAAGAGAGGTCTTGTCCATACAAACTCATTGACACAGAAAATCGTTTTTGGGTGAACTACTGTATTCCTTTAAATGTCTGCCAAAAACAATATTTGATTTTAGCACAGACACTAGACCATACCCGTCACCTAAGGCAGGATGGATTCATGCAAAGCTACTGTATGCACGTACGTGTGCCAGGTTCTGTAACTATCGACTAGTTAAGATGCTAGAAATTGACATTTATAATTATTTTTCCTAGCGTGTACACATATCTAGTGATTACACGCATCACTATAACTTCTGCTCTGACTGACAGGTCGGGAACCCAGAATGCATTTCTAATGCTATGAATCCATGCTTTGCATTCAGAGACAATGCTAATGCAATTTTTGTGACCTTTTGTGGGTCAGATTGTTAATTAGTCGTCTTCACGCACAGAATACTGTTGACTGTTTGTAACATTCTTGTTTACATAGTTTAGTCCTGATGATGTCATTATTGATGGCTGTTAATGAAAAGTGCACACATTTCAGTGTAGTTGCTTTTGATAAATGTTAAACTGCACTGAACAGTTAAGTTTTTTATTTATTTACATTTATTTCATAATTTTTTGGTCCCAGAGATTTCTCTCCTGCATAATAAAATACAGTGCAGATTTGTTATTCAAATTCAAGCTTTGTTTAAAATGCAAAATGGCCTAAAGGAATTCTGGACACGGTCTGGCAGAAAAAAAACAGCTTGTTTTGTGACAATATAAATACATGAAATGTTTCACATTTTCCTTGAAATAAAAAACACGCTGCTATATCTGTGGAGACGGGACTGTCAACAGGCCGGTCGACTTCATCTTGTTCATACCGCCATCCAAGACACAAACACGTGGAAAATTCACCTTCACCAGGTGAGCTGCAAACTAAAAGAGACAAACGCAAAGATCAATACAAGGGCATTGGGTGAGGATAAACGCATCGACTGCGCAAATAAAATCGAAGTCTAAGCTTGCAAATGAATTTACCATGGTAGCATTCTTCATGATGTTGCTGATGATGACAATAACACGAAATTTATAACCGGCCAGCACGCCAGTGGCGGGGCACTGGAGCAGCTCCCCATCCGGACCAAACATGGATGTGTACGGAATGTTGATGCTTCCCGGGATGTGACCACGACTGAATCTGCACACGTGAGGTCAAGGGCTAATTCATTATTGTTTATGTTATAAGTTGACCATAACCTTATAGCCATTTAAACGAGTTTACTTGATTTTAAAATATAAAGCAATAAGACCATATTTGGTTTTTTATCAGTCGAACCCCTTTGACATAAATAATTTGAAGTACCCCCTGAAATTGTTGGTAATATTTTAATAATTTAATAGCACATTTGCAGTTTTACTTCAACCACATTTACGTTTTATCTGTATTAAATGTTTTTTTGTAGTATTTTACATACTTTGTGTTATTATCACCTGTTATTGGACCTTCATCCGGTCTTATTGGTGGAAAAATGTATCTGTTCTCAGGTTTTTTTCAGTCCATATTAAGCAATGTCAGGCAAATGCATCTGTGAAGGACTCAGAAGCTCTCTCAAGCACTTCTAGCACACTGGTTTAAATCAGTGAAGACCATTACTGCGTTTAGCTCTATTGTTTCTATTAAGTGAACACCTAAGGTGCACATTTGTTGCGGCACACAATCTCTCATAAGCTCTTGAGCTGCGCATTTGTAACAGTGTCAGGTAAAGTTCATAGGATTTGCAGAACAAATTCCAAACCGATCCACAGGCTTTGAGAAAACTTTCAAACTCTGTCCAAAAAGCACAGCCACACCATCAAAGGATAAAGACAGAGTAGAGGAGAGAGATCAAAGCTAGGTCTCATGGTAGTTTTGATGCTAGTTTTCATGCTAATTATTATATGCTAGTTCTCATGCTAGGTCTCAAACAATGTTAGCTCTAAAGACAGAGTAGTGGAGAGAGATCAAAGCTAGGTCTCATGGTAGTTTTGATGCTAGTTTTCATGCTAATTATTATATGCTAGTTCTCATGCTAGGTCTCAAACAATGTTAGCTCTAAAGACAGAGTAGTGGAGAGAGATCAAAGCTAGGTCTCATGGTAGTTTTGATGCTAGTTCTCATGCTATTTATTATATGCTAGTTCTCGCTAGGTCTCATGGTAGTATTAATGCTAGTTCTCATGCAATGCTAGCTCTAAAGACAGAGTAGTGGAGAGAGATCAAAGCTAGGTCTCATGGTCGTTTTGATGCTAGTTTTCATGCTAATTATTATATGCTAGTTCTCATGCTAGGTCTCAAACAATGTTAGCTCTAAAGACAGAGTAGTGGAGAGAGATCAAAGCTAGGTCTCATGGTAGTTTTGATGCTAGTTTTCATGCTAATTATTATATGCTAGTTCTCATGCTAGGTCTCAAACAATGTTAGCTCTAAAGACAGAGTAGTGCAGAGAGATCAAAGCTAGGTCTCATGGTAGTTTTGATGCTAGTTTTCATGCTAATTATTTTATGCTAGTTCTCATGCTAGGTCTCAAACAATGTTAGCTATAAAGACAGAGTAGTGGAGAGAGCTCAAAGCTAGGTCTCATGGTAGTTTTAAATGCTAGTTCTCATGCTAATTATTATATGCTAGTTCAGATTCTAGGTCTCAAACAATGTTAGCTCTAAAGACAGAGTAGTGGAGAGAGATCAAAGCTAGGCCTTATGGTAGTTTTGATGCTAGTTCTAATGCTAATTATTATATGCTAGTTCTCATGCTAGGTCTCATGCGAACTCCCATGGTAGTATTAATGCTTGATCTCATGCAATGCTAGCTCTATAGACAGAGTAGTGGAGAGGGATCAAAGCTAGGTCTCGTTGTAGTTTTGATGCTAGTTCTCATGCTATTTATTATATGCTTGTTCTCATGCTAGGTCTCATGTGAACTCTCATTGTAGTTTTGATGCTAGTTCTCATGCTAATTATTATATGCTAGTTCTCATGCTAGGTCTCATGCAAACTCTCATGGTAGTTTTGATGCTAGTTCTCATGCTATTTATTATATGCTAGTTCTCATGCTAGGTCTCATAGGAACTCTCATGGTAGTTTTAATGCTTGATCTCATTTTAGTTCTCATGCTAGGTCTCATGGTAGTATTGATGCTAGTCCTCATGTTTCTCACGTTAGGTTTCATGCTAGTTCTCATGCTAATTCTCATGTTAGTATTGATGCTAGGTCTCTTGCAAGTTCTTATGCTGGGTCTCATGTTAGGTCTCGTGCTAGTTCTAATGCTAATTCTTATAGTAGTTTTGATGCTAGGTCTCATGCTAAATCTTGTGGTAGTTTTGCTGCTAGTTCTCATTCTAGGTCTCTTGTGCGGTCTCATGCTAATTCCCAAGGTTGTTTTGATGCTAGTTCTCATGCTAATTTTCAGTAGTTTTGATGCTCGTTCTCATGCTAGGTCTCATACTAATCTTCAAGGTAGTTTTAAGGCTAGTTCTTATGCTAGGTCTGAGGCTAATTCTCATGGTAGTTTTGATGCTAGTTCTTATGCTAGGTATCAAGCAATGCTAGCTCTAAAGACACAGAAGAGGAGAGAGATCAAAGCTAGGTCTGATGTTAGGTCGCATGCTAGTTCTCATGTTAGGTCTCATGGTTGTTTTGAGGATAGTTCTCATGCTAGGTCTCATGCTAATTCTCAAGGTAGTTCTTATGTTAGGTATCAAGCAATTCTAGCTCTAAAGACACAGTAGAGGAGAGAGATCAAAGCTAGGTCTGATGTCATGCTAGTTCTCATACTAGGTCTCATGGTAGTTTTGATGCTAGTTTTCATGTAAGGTCTCATGCTAATTCTCATGGTAGTTTTGATGCTAGGTCTCATACTAATCTTCAAGGTAGTTTTAAGGCTAGTTCTTATGCTAGGTTTCAGGCTAATTCTCATGGTAGTTTTGATGCTAGTTCTTATGCTAGGTATCAAGCAATGCTAGCTCTAAAGACACAGAAGAGGAGAGAGATCAAAGCTAGGTCTGATGTTAGGTCGCATGCTAGTTCTCATGGTTGTTTTGAGGCTAGTTCTCATGCTAGGTCTCATGCTAATTCTCATGGTGGTTTTGATGCTAGGTATCAAGCAATGCTAGCTCTAAAGACACAGTAGAGGAGAGAGATCAAAGCTAGGTCTCATGTTAGGTTTCATGCTAGTTTAATGCTAGTTCGCATCATAGGTCTCATGTTAGTTCTCATGCTAATTCTCAAGCAATGCTAGCTCTAAAGACAGAGTACATGAGAGATATCAATACATGCAGGGCAAGCAGAAGAAAGAGTCAGTCCGTCGGGTTGAATATGACCAAGATGAAAACCTGGAAGAGTTTGAATCTCAAAAACACAAGCTGAATAAAACGCAGCAGGTGAGCTCGGTGCTAAATCTAAGATGGACACAGCGAGAGAGAGATTAAAACGTGTGCGTAGTGTAATTGAATAATAACTCATTTTAACTGCCTCTAACACTTACAATGATCCATATTCACTGCTACATATTTGAACAGAAATGACTAGCGGAGGTAATTCCCAGAAACCTTTAATAACCTTACACTGTTTTTCAGGACTTGAAAAACGGTCTTATGAATTTTTGCAGATTTAAAAATCCATTAAAAAAGAAACTTATCCAAAGTTAAGGTCAAACCCTGATCTAGTTTAAAAACAATATTCAGGTTTAAAACAATATTCATAAATCCATATGTGGGGATTAGGAGTATTTAACCATTAATTTCACATTATTTTTAATCTTTGAAATGGCCTCAGTTAATATTAAAGATATTATGGTTATATTTTCCACAGATGTAGAATAATACACAATATTACAGATACATGTTCAAACAAATTCCCATTTACCTGACTTTTTTTATAACGGATCTAGTTTTTATATAATCCATCGGCTGCCAACCCTCATAAATGACACCTAGTACGTTTCTCATGAAATGCTTTCAAACAAAACATGGTTAGTATAATAGTACATTTACAGTACAAATAAATGTTTAACATTTCCTCGAGGTGAAATGTGAGCACGGCTCGCCTGTGCATAAACTCGCCCACACATTGTTGGAGTTGGCTTCATGATATTCACAAATTCCCATGTATTTATGATATTTTGGTGCCAAGATATGGCTTGGGCCCCCAGGGGCCTCTTTACATGTCTCTTTCATATTCTGGTGCCTTGATACGGCTTGGGCCTCAGGAGGGGCCAGATGTCAAACCAGCCCACTTCTGTGTCTAACCACTAATGCATGCAGATCACAGGACAAAGGTCCAGGAGTTAATATTAGATGGATAATATTTAGTGTCCTACATTCAAATATCAGTCCATTCAAGATATCTCATGACTGGACCACCAGCAAGGTCTCAGAAATAGCATTTGCTTAAGAACACAATAACGTTTCACTGTTGGTGGTCACAATGGTCTTATCACAGGATTATAGGTACTGTAGCAGTGTTTGCCCGTTTTGGGCCACTGACCAAAGTGTGATCTGATGGATTCCAATTGTCATGCTAGGGTTCATTCTAGGTCTCATGCTAGTTTTCATTCTTGGTTTCATGCTAGCTCTTATGCCATTTCTCATGTAAGGTCCCATGCTAATTCTCATAGTAGTTCCGATGCTAGGGCAAAAAATAAGTTTATTGCTAGTTCTCATGCTAATCCTTATGGTACTTTTAATGCTAATGCTCATGCTAATCTTTACATTCGTTTTGATGCTGGCTCTAACTGTAGTTTCGATGCTAGTCCTCATGCTAGCTCTCAGGCAATTTCTTATGTTAGGTCTTAAAGGATAATTCTGGTATTTTACACTTTGAGTCTCATTTCTGGTTTGTTTTGGAAGAACTACAGTAATGGACACTGACATTTTGACAATGGGTCGTGTCTTGACTTTTTGACTGATTTAGAAGCGTCTCTTGACTGCTTCAGAATGGAAGTCAATGACCATGCACAAACATGTCATTAAAACAACACTTAATGTTCATTTTCAAAACTGTACTACTCACAGAGTGGTTTGTGGTGTTCGTTAATGATTAAAAACAAATATATTGGCGCAATGTATGATTTCAATCCGTGTTATTTTCTATAGTGGAACTATTTGTTCAGATACCTCACAACTGCGTAGATACTTCCGCTCTATATTTGAGTCTGAAGCATTAGCACACTCCAGACCACTTGATGGCGACAAACACTTTGCCGTACAAGGACGCTGAATGGAACTCGGTGTCTAGCGTATAGACAGTCACAATCGAGCTCAACTTCAAACCTAAAGCTGGTCACTGAGCCATCAAATATGGGAAAAATTTATTCTGAGAGAAACCGATCGAAAAAACTACAACCACATGTAAACAGACCCCTTTTCCGTTTCCAGCGGCGGAGTGATATATCAGCGAGCAATGAGTCTTCCAAGAGAAGTCAATGGAATTTTACAAAATGCCAAATAAAACACGACAGAAACTGTATTTCGCTACCCAACTTGTTTTTAATCATCAACAAACACCACAAACCACTCGGTGAGTAGCACAGTTTTGAAAATGAATGTTAAGTGTTGTTTTAATGACATGTTTGTGTATGGCCATTGACTTCCAATCTGAAGCAGTCAAGAGACGCTTTTAAACTAATCAAAGTCAAGACACCACCCATTGTCAAAATTTCAGTGTCCATCACTGTAGTTCATCTAAAACAAACCAGAAATGAGACTCAAAGTGTTAAATACCAGAATTATCCTTTAAGCTAGTTTTCATGCTTGGTCTCATGCAGTTTCTCATGTTAGGTTCCATACGAATTCTCTTGGTAGTTCCAATGTTAGTTCTCATGCTAGGTCTCATGCTTGCCTTCGATCGGGCAATTTCTCATGTTAGGTCTCAAGCTAGTTCTCGAGCCAGGTTTTATGCTAGTTTTCATGCTAGGTTTATGCTACTTCTCATTCAAGTTTTGAATGTAGTTCTTATGCTAGCTGTCATGTTAGGTCTCAAGCTAGTTCTCATGCTAGGCCTTATGTTAGGTCTCATGCTAGTTCTGATGGTAGTTTTGATGCTAGTTTTCATGCTAGGTCTCAAGCTAGTTCTCTTGCTAAGTTCTATGCTATTTTTCATGCTTGGTCTCATGTTTTTCTTATGTTATGCTACTGTAGTTCCAATGCAATTTCTCATTCTAGGTCTCATGCTAGGTTTCATGTTAGCTCTTATGCCATTTCTTTTGTAAGGTCCCATGCTTATTCTCATGGTAGTTCCGATGCTAGGTCAAATGATACGTTTTATGCTAGTTCTCATGCTAGGTCTCATGCTTACCTTCGATCAGGCAATTTCTCACGTTAGGTCTCAAGCTAGTTCTCATGCCAGGTTTTATGCTAGTTTTCATGCTAGGTTTTATGCTACTTCTCATGCACATTCTCATGGAAGTTTTGAATGGAAGCTTCTCTCCCAGTCCATACGGTAATTTCTCTACTGTGCGACAGAAAGTCGCAGGTTATGATGCAATCGTTAGCCTATTTTTACAAAAACTGCTTCTACTGGGACATAACGTAAGATACATGGTAATGGAGCCTTTTATACATTTTAGTGTTTCTTTAGAAATAATTAATGGACAAATGGAGTCTTTAAACGCCTCAGATGAATGGGAGTCAATGGGATGCTAACAGCAGATGGGTGTTCGCTAAGCAATGGCGGCGTCCAGGGAAGCTTCAATAAAATATGAAACCCTGCCCCCCTGGCAATTTCTCATGTTAGGGCTTAAGCTAGTTTTCATGCTAGCTTGTATGCCATTTCTCATGTAAGGTCCCATGCCAATTCTCATAGCAGTTCCGAAGCTAGGACAAATGCTGTAAGTTTTATGCTAGTTCTCATGCTAATCCTCGTGGTACTTTTGATGCTAGCTCTCATGCAATTTCTCATTCTAGGTCTCATTCTACGTTCTATGCTAGTTTTCATGCTAGATCTTATGTTAAGTCTCATTCTTGGTCTCACACCAAGTCTTATCCTAGTATAGGTCTTATGCTAGATCTCATGTTATGACTCATAAAAGTTCTCATGCTAGGTTAATGTATACACTCAAATATAAAACATCAAAATGCTTGTAGTAGACTGAAAGGATACTCCTCAAGGCTGCGGATGTCCACTGCCAGGATCTTGGGTTTTCCGGTTCTGGCTCTTTTTAAAGGAGTCTTGAAGGAAGCCGGTCCTATCAGCTCACACAGGTCAATGATGTCTTCCACAGAGATGCGTGGAGATGCCTCCAATTTTAAATCGCTTAACTTCAGCGGCTCGCGGCTCTGTGAAAACACAAGGCAAAGAGATAAGCCAGATGAACAGTGGGGAATGCTATCTCAAATCAAAAAGTATGAGAAAGTGATATGGGGGTTGAGGGACTTTCTCAAAACTCAGATGCTCAATCTCTTCACCCTGCACTGTAACTGCAGTACTGAGTATCACACTCAATCCTATTTTAATGCTTAGTTACACCAAACCATCAGGTTCTCTCATTCATCTACGTTTTTACTTCCATCACTCATGGCTGCTTTTCATTTCTCTGCCTTCACCTCTGTGAACTTTCAGTTTACCTCTCTGACATCGCCGCCTGAATCACTTCAAGCTCAACCTGTACAACACAGGTCTTCCATCAAGAACTCCCACTCATCTTCATCCATCTCGGGTGAAGATCACACAGGTCTTTCCTCAAGGTGAATAAAACCCCCAGAAGCTGTCTGAGATGAACATCTTACATTCACTGAACACACAGCAGTTTCCCGGTCTCGCTGCAGTTTCTTTGACCTCTGTCCAACTCTGCTCGCTCACTGGCATTTTTTAAAGCTTTAGCTATGTACATGCCACTGTTAAGTTATGTACATACATACTTTCAGTTATCCACACAGGTCTATACACATTTTTTTCTATATTCAAATAATTTGGCCGCCTCAAAAAGCACCTAAGAACAAAATGAGCTCTAGTTGGTAGTTTAGTTGTCGTTCTCTTTTTGTTAATCCGTAATCCATTAGCAAACTGCATCCCAGCCCTGTCGGTGTAATTACCTTCATCCAGTCTGCACACGCATGGAGCCCACCTGTCTAGACATCTCTCTATCCTCTTCACGTCCCGGTCATTAGAGAAACAGCAGATGGAGCAGTTATACTTAAAAAAGTCCTTTATAGGACAATCTGAATTCAATATTAACACTTACCCTCAGAAACTCTTATCCACGACCCCTCATTCACAGATAACAAATGTGTCACACACTCCACTAAATAGCACTTTTATAGCTCTGAACGGCACTTTGGAAACTGGACTTGTATCATTAGATCTTTATCAGGAGGGATGTGACCGATTTTATAAGCACAATAGATGAGAATGAACATTTTTGGTCTAGTCACTTGACACCACTACAATGTCAACAATTATAAGCATTCATATGATTTAAAACATGCAGCATTCTTAATTCAGAGATCCATGAAAATACAAATTAAAAGAAATATTTTTAATATTTCATGTTTTATTTCCGATACATACACTGTAAACCAAATGCAATATGAAGTTAAAACAACTGGGTTTTGCAAGTCGATAAACGGTAACCTACTAAGTTCTGGCCTGTGATAAGTTGACATAACTTATAAAAATTGTTTAACTTAATTCAAGTAACATAAAATATTTTTATTTGATATAATTTTGTGTTTCGAAATTCTAAGTAAAATAACGATAATTATGAAGATAAAGTTTAAAAAATTGTGCACACTACAACTATAAAAATAAAGAAACAGAGAATGCTATTAGGTTCCCTTTCGGAGCAATTTCTCCAGCTGATGGATGATTAAACAATAGCAAATCCAAAAACATTTGAAACATTTGACGGCTCAGACATTTAAAATGCTTAGAACACTTTAAAAAATGACTTCCTAACTTAGTATTTTTGTCTTGTTTTCAGTAGAAATATCTAAAAATTCTTAAATAAAGATGCTTTTTCTTGATGCGCATGAATGACCTACAAAAATACGTTTTTAGACAAAATATACCAAATGTAAGTGAATTTGTGCTTAAAACAAGCATAAAAATATCTGCCAATGGGGTGAGAAAAAAAAATCCTGAAATAAGATTTATTTTTTCTTAAACACTTAATTCAAGCAAAATTTCCTCACCCCATTGGCAGATAATTTTGCTTGTTTTAAGCACAAATTCACTTAAATTACATATTTTTTGTCTACTTTTTGACTTATTTTCTTAGGTCATTTTGCTCATCAAGAAAATATCTTTATTTAAATTTTTTTAGATATTTTTACTGAAAACAAGACAAAAATACTAGAAAGTCATTTTTTGCAGTGAATAAACAACGCTAGAGATGCAATGATCGACTGGCCATAAATCCGAATTGGACAATTTTTGCGCTTCCTAACACACAATTGGTTTTTTGGACAATATTACGGACACAAATTATATGAATTATATGAATGCACCTCAAAAGTCTCAAGAAAAGTTTTGATGGCGTTACATCTCAGTATCTCAGTATAATCAGTCATACAGTGCTTTTTATAAGCACATGTTGCTTTGTTTAATAAAAAACGACTTTTGATGTCACATGTATCTTTGCATCTTTGATCAATGTGCTTAAGAAGTAGTTGCTGCCTCTATTTTCAGAAAGCTACAGATATTTTTAAGGTCAGTTAAGCCTGTAAACAAGCAAATACACTGCAAAATTACTTTCTTTCTTAGTATTTTTATCTTGTTTTCAGTACAAGTATCTAAACATTCTTAAATCAAGATAATTTTTTTAATGAGCAAAATTAATTAAGAAAATAAGTCTAGTTTTTAGACAAAAAATATAACATTTAAGTTAATTTGTGCTTAAAAGAAGCAAAAAAATTGACAATTGGGCAAGAAAAAAATTCTTTATTTTTTCTTGAATTGTTCAATTTAACTTAATTCAACTTAACTCAATTTTTTTTGTTTTGCTTGTTATAAGCACAAATTCACTTAAATTTAATATTTTTTTTGTCTAAAAATTTGACTTATTTTCTTAATTCATTTTGCTCATTAAAAAAAGTTATCTTGATTTAAGAATTTTTAGATATTTCTACTGAAAACAAGACAAATATATAAGAAAGTCATTTTTTGAAGTGTAAACATCTTGTTCATACACTGCAAAAAAATGATTTTCAAGAAAAAAAATTCTTTGTATTTTTGTCTTGTTTTCAGTAAAATTATCTTAAAAGTCTTAAATTAAGATGCTTTTTCTTGATAACCAAAACAACTCAAGAAAATAAGTTTAGTTTTTAGACCAAAAATATGAAATTTAAGTGATTTTGTGTGTAAAACAAGCAAAAAAATCTGCCAATGGGGTAAGCTTGTTTTGTTTTGCTTGTTTTTTGCACAAATTCACTTAAATTTGATATTTTTGGTCTAAAAACTAGACTTATTTTCTTGGGTCGTTTTGTTTATCAAAAAAAGCATCTTAATTTAAGAATTTTTAGATATTTCTACTGAAAACAAGATGAAAATACTAAGAAATTGTCTTCTTGAAAATCATTTTTTGCAGTGTTCATATACGCTCATGTCGTTCTTGGCTGTTGCTAAAAAAAACGGCAACAAGATTCAGCCATAAACAACATGATTGGTGCATCACTGCACAATATTATTGTTTGCTGGTGTGGACGCTTAAAGTAATCGTTAATATATATAATTAATATATTTTTTCTCTTGGTGTGAACAGGAAAATAATATACAGTACACATCCCATGTTTTTACAGCATCACCATGATATATCCAATGTAGCAACAGCAATAATTGTATTAGTAAATATTAATAAAAAAAAATTCCCCTGACATTTCAAAAAAACAATCGGACACATTTAAAGAGCGTGCACACAAACGCGCAAAAAAAATCTACACAGAATTACAATTTTATAAATATCTGTTTTGACAAGAATTTACACAGATATATTCTGTTATGTCTTAACTGAATGTTTAATTAACTGTTGGGGAAAAATATCTGATGGTTAACATTATCTCAGATCCTTGCATTATAGTAAAACTTAAAAATGTCAATCAAACAAAAAAAAGAAAAAAGTTTAATATATATATTGATATATGAATGTGGTAATTTTGGATGTTTCTCAAAATTTACTTTGCTGACTATGTCAACTTCAAACTGGTGTAGCTCTGACATTTCTTGTCAGATTCCAATGAATCATGCATTGATTTGCAGTTTTTTAATAGAGAATGTCAAAATATAAATAACTCATATTTGAAAATATACTCATTCCCACTCAATTTCCCAGCACCGGTCACAAAAGATGCAGCAGCAAACCGAAATGGAGAAAGAAACGGGTCTCCTCAAAGGAAAATTCATATACAAAACAATGGCAGATGGTTCTGTCGAAAACAGAAAACAGGTTGGTGTAAACATGCATTTGCATAAAGCATCTATATTGGTCAACATCCATGTTGATTAGAGTATTAAATACTTGAAAAGTGTTACATTTAAAAAAATTAAGAAAAGATACAAATGTGCGATTAATCGCCACTTAACTCATGACAATCATGCAATTAATCTAGAATAAATATTTTAATGGACTGACAGCCTAAATTTTACATTGTGTCCTCATGTAAAGCTGCTTGCGACAGTGTAAATGTGAAAAGCGCTACACAAATAAATGTACATTGAATAGAACAATATGGATGATGTTCAGATTTTTCCAGACCCACAAAGTTTGACGTTCACTGATCTACTGCACAAAGTGTGAGAATTACACCACGCATTATCACAGAACTCCTTACATCTAAGTGCAGGATTCTGAAAGAAATACAAGAGCTCAAGAAAGGGCAGTGAGGTGGGGGTTCGCATTGCTAATGTCAATGTTCAGCCGCCCATGAAATCAGTCCAATCAGTCATGGAGTACCAGCGTCCCACTGAGCACAGCCAATTACCTGCGAGGTCACCTTAGCAATAGAGGTGCGTTTGAGAAGGAGAGAAAAGCTGATGTCCAATGGATTCCGGTATTAAAATGCATTAGATCCGCAGGGCTTGTGGCATTCTCCTCATTGACTAAAGATGGTCCCCTGTGCCCTGGTTTTTGACACTTTAAATGCTTGCAACAGTCTTGACCTTTCATTATCAGCATTGACATTTCAACTTGGCTTTTTGGGTGCATTGCGCTCTCCCAGTAAAACCAAAGGGAATGGAGGCCACCTAGAAGTCTAATGGTAAATGCTTTAAATCGGTCTCAAAAGTAGTACGGTATTCAAAAGAGCTGGCTGCAAAAAATTTAAATAATCAAATTCATGCTTACATGCCCATGGGTCTTTATGCACTGAAAAAGATTAGTTGCGAAAATGTAAAAACAAGCCCCACGTCTACATGACAGGTGTTGTCGAAAGATGAACAATATGTTGCATCAGAAAAGACAAGGGATGGAAATTTGGCATAAATTCAATTTTGTGTTAATGCCCTGTTGGCTCTGAAAGGCAAATATAGACTATCTGAAATTTGGCAGTGTGAAAAAATTTGCAAGACCTTCTGGCATCAAAATAAAACATTAAAAGGGCACATAGGGATGGTTTGCTCACTTCCTTACTTCTAGCCAATCGGAGCTCACCATTTCAATGACCTTGGTTCACTTACGGGTCATTTGCGTTTCATCATTCCGATGGTCATTTATTAACAGGGTAACACAAAGGTGAGCACGTATAAGGCTTAAAAAAGGTTTAAGAGGATTACCCATAATTCTTTGTAGGTCTGGTCCTTTGTTATTGACTGTTGAGTTATCGAGTTCCCTGTTATTGAGTAAACTAGCTTACACAAGTAACAAGCCACAAAGACCTTTTAAAGGCAGCCAGTGAAGTCTTACTAATGAAGAGGGATTTGGGGGAAAATGGAGTAATGTTACAGTGTTTAATGGTTGTGAGTTAATGAACGACTGTTTAAAGAAAAACATATTAAGTGAAGGATTAAGACAGGGTAATCCGTTTGTTAAATAACTCTGGAGAAAATTCCAGCAATTAAAGACAAAGTGTACGAGGCAGAGCTGTTGTAAAAATGTTACGATGATGCGAATTAAAATGTATGTAAAATTTTATAATGAATTGATATCACTAAAATAGGTAAGTATAGTGATAAGTATATAAGCATTCACACATTAAAGTTATGTTTATTCTAATAGGGTGTACACACCAGAAGCAAATTTTTGCGCGAGTAGATTACATACAAAGTCAACGCAAAGTCGCGAATAGACGCGCGTTTGCGTGGAGCGATGCGAATGACGTGAATTGGGTGGCGCTATTTCCGCAAACATGCCCTATATTCACCTCAAATAAATATAAAAAATATTCAAGCAGAAAATTTTGCGCGGAATCTAGAGCAAGGAACGTGATGCTTTGCGTTAACTATAGCGATAAATATATTAGTGTCCACACAATAACGTTATAATACAAAGTCAACGCAAAGACACGAAAAGACGTGAGTTTGTGTGGGGCGATGCGAATGACGCAAATTGAGTGGTGCGATTGCCGCAAACTCTATATTCTTCAGTTGAAAATATTAAACTCAAGCAGAAAACCCTGCGAGGAATCTAGAGCAAGGAATGCAATGCTTTGCGTTAACTATAGCGATACTATATTAGCGTCCACACAATGGGGCGTACACTCCAGAAGTGAATTTAATATTTGCACGAGTAGATTACATATGAAGTCAATGCAAAGACACGAACAGACATGAGTTTGCATGGAGCGATGCGAATGATGTGAACTGGGTGACGCTATTGCCACAAACACGCCCCATATTCGCCTCAAATAAATATAAAAAATATTCAAGCAGAAAACCCTGCGGGGAATCTAGAGCAAGGAACGTGATGCTTTGCGTTAACCAAAGCGATACTATATTAGCATCCACACAATAACGTTATGTTTATTCTAATGGGGCGTACACACCAAAAGCGAATTTAAATATTTATATACAAAGTCAACACAAAGACACGAATAGATGTGATTTGTGTGGTGTGATGCAAATGACGCAAATTGAGCGCTGCAATTGCAACAAACGCATGCTATATTCTTGAGTTGAAAATATTCAACTATTATAGAAAACCCTGAGAGTAATCTAAAGCAAGGAAACGTGATGTTTTGTGTTAACTATAGCGGCACTATATTAGCGTCCACACAATAACGTTATGTTTATTCTGACACACCAAAAGCCAATTTAAATATTTGCGCAAGTAGATTATAAACAAAGTAGACACAAATAGTTGGGAGTTTGTGTGGGGCAATGCAAATGACGCAAATTGAGTGGTGCCGATGATGCAAATTGAGCGCTGTGATTGCCGCTAACACATGCTATATTCTTGAGTTGAAAATATTAAACTCAAGGGGAAAACCCTGCGAGGAATCTAGAGCAAGGAAAGTGATGCTTTGTGTTAACTATAGCGATAATTATATTAGCGTCCACACAATAACGTTATGTTTATTCTTATGGGACATACACACCAAAAGCAAATGTAACTATTTGCGCAAGTAGATTATATACAAAGTCAAAGCAAAGACAAGAACAGATGTGAGTTTGTGTGGTGCGATGCAAATAACGCAAATTGAGTGCTGCGATTGCCACGAACACACGCTATATTCTTGAGTTGAAAATATTAAACTCAGGAAGAAAACCCTGTGAGGAATCTAGAGCAAGGAACGTGATGCTTTGCGTTAACTATAGCGATACTATATTAGCATCCACACAATAACGTTATGTTTATTCTAATGGGGTGTACACACCAAAAGCGAATTAAAATATTTGCGCAAGGAGATTATATACAAAGTGAACGCAAAGACGTGAATTTGTGTGGGCCGATGCGAATGACGCAAATTGAGCGCTGCAATTGCAACAAACGCATGCTATATTCTTGAGTTGAAAATATTCAACTATTATAGAAAACCCTGAGAGTAATCTAAAGCAAGGAAACGTGATGTTTTGTGTTAACTATAGCGGCACTATATTAGCGTCCACACAATAACGTTATGTTTATTCTGACACACCAAAAGCCAATTTAAATATTTGCGCAAGTAGATTATAAACAAAGTAGACACAAATAGTTGGGAGTTTGTGTGGGGCAATGCAAATGACGCAAATTGAGTGGTGCCGATGATGCAAATTGAGCGCTGTGATTGCCGCTAACACATGCTATATTCTTGAGTTGAAAATATTAAACTCAAGGGGAAAACCCTGCGAGGAATCTAGAGCAAGGAAAGTGATGCTTTGTGTTAACTATAGCGATAATTATATTAGCGTCCACACAATAACGTTATGTTTATTCTTATGGGACATACACACCAAAAGCAAATGTAACTATTTGCGCAAGTAGATTATATACAAAGTCAACGCAAAGACAAGAACAGATGTGAGTTTGTGTGGTGCGATGCAAATAACGCAAATTGAGTGCTGCGATTGCCACGAACACACGCTATATTCTTGAGTTGAAAATATTAAACTCAGGAAGAAAACCCTGTGAGGAATCTAGAGCAAGGAACGTGATGCTTTGCGTTAACTATAGCGATACTATATTAGCATCCACACAATAACGTTATGTTTATTCTAATGGGGTGTACACACCAAAAGCGAATTAAAATATTTGCGCAAGTAGATTATATATAAAGTGAACGCAAAGACGTGAATTTGTGTGGGGCGATGCGAATGACGCAAATTGAGTGGTGCGAATGACGCGAATTGAGCGCAGAGATTGCCTGAAAAACACGCTATATGCTTGAGTTGAAAATATTAAACTCAAGCAGAAAACCCTACGAGGAGTCTTGAGGAGGAACACAATGCTTTGTTTAGTGTGTACATGTGTGCTGTAGTTTCACATTTTAAATGCACGGGCCCTTTAAATTAAACTTGTTTATTTGTATAGTTGTGTTGTGAGATTAATTTCAATTAAATGGGCTTTTAACGGTAAAACGTTTTAGTACATTTAATTTATAGTCTATATAGTTATTATCCCTGGTGTGAACAGACCTTAAATCTTCAGTTAACTATACTTTTCACATTTATGGGAATATAAACGCAAACGATCAATTAGCAACTTCTACAAACGTCTAAATCCATGAAAACGTCTAAATCTATATTAACGTCTAAATCTATGTTAACGTCTTATTTTATAAATCATCTATATGGCCTTGAATATGAGTCCAACAAAATGAAATCACTCTTACAGTAATAAACTTTGATTTTAAATCCACATTTTACGATAATCTTGAAGCACATGCAGTGGTGTGCACGTGATTTTTCTCAAGTGGTATTAGCTTTAGTCACACACCGGTATAAACACTCTGGGATGACAGAAAGTTTGGCTGGGAGTTAAGCTTCAGTGACAGAGAAAGCTTGTTCAGCAGACACATCATGCTCTAATGCCCAGGAGATGACTATCAACTACAGGACTAACCGAAGCATACCACCCAAGTTATCCTGCATTGCGGGAAAACGCATGACAAGAGATGAATAAATGACAGAAAATAT